>NC_135573.1:100315000-100612500 GCF_965152235.1 Eretmochelys imbricata | reverse complement strand
GTGTTGTTGTTGTTGGGTTTCTCTGGGTTTGGTTTGGTTTTTTTTATTGCGCTGATAATAGTTTTTTCTTTGTGCAAAAAACGAGGTCGATCCAGTCTCTCCTTCTCCTCTCAGCACTTAGTCTTAGAGCAAGAAAGCAAATAATAAAAAGGAGTAAAGTCCCCATACATACATATGCACCGGATGGGAAATGTCAGTCACTCCTCCACCTTCCAAACAGTCAGAGATCAAACAGTGTCAGCACCGGAGAGGACTACTTTTCTGCCTTGCTCCCCCCTTTCTTTTCCTCCACAGATAGCAGCTTCTTCTGATACTAAATATAATTCAAACACATTTTTATCATGGATTTTTTTTGGTTGATCTTGATCTGCAACAGAAAAACAAAAAAAGCCAAAACCAAGAAAAACCCCAGAGAGTGTGTGCAAAGGGGCAGAAAAAGAAAAGATATTCACTGGGTGGGAGAGATTAACGTGAACTGTTTCCCCCCCTTTAAACTCCTGGGAGAGAAAGAGATCCACTCTCCCTCTCTTCTCTTTTCACTGAAATGTAACACATTCAGATCCCAGAGCTTTCAGACAGTCTCAACTGATAGACAGACACATCGAGCTTGCTTTTCCTGCTTCAGTTTTTACTCCTCCTCCTCTTGCCAACGTCACCCTGACAATTACAAATAGGTCTCACACAAACCCATACCTGTCAATCTTTTTAATTGCTTTGTTTTCATTTTTTCCAGAGCTAAACAATATGACAAAAAAAAAGTCTTAATACAGCATAGCATAAAAGATTTCTCATGTGAGGCACACATTGAGGGGTTTTGTTATTATAATCCACTTGCTAAAGTACTATACAAGACGCATGTGCTGATTTAACTTAAGCAGATGTCTAGTCCTGGCAAACTTAGAAAGCAAGAGATGCTACCTAGCCTTGGCACACAAAAACATTATTCCCCCTCCTTGAATTTAGGATGATTTGTGTGAGATTACAGGTCCCCCTTACTTTAAAACACCAACACATTGCAAAGCAAGAACTGCAGCATATGAAATACTGCTAACAGATTTTGCATAGTTTATGTCTAGGGATTCGTATATTGCTAACTGCAAGAACAGAAGGTGTCGTCCCCCCCCTTTTTTAAGGCAAGAAAATTAAAATACACACTGATTCCTAAAGGAGAACACTTGAAGCTGTAACTTTGCTTCCTTTAAGGCAAAAAGGTGATTTTATTATGATTTTAATGATTAATACCATGCAATTAAGAAATGAGTTGTGCATATTGGAATGATGGAGTTAATTCCTTGTGAGTTATACATGAATTCTTCCTACACCATTGCAACAGATCTATTAAATTAACTTCCACCATCACCAAGTACAGACTGGCAGTTCTATCAAAACATTTACTTGAGTCCTTTAACCTCCCAGTTGATTTCCTATAAATACTCTCCCAAAAGTAATTCTGCATTGCAGAAGTTGATTTAAAAATCCTCTCCTAAAGATACGGGGGAGTAGAAAAAATATTTTAGGCCACAATAAATATATGGCAACATTTCTAA
Organism: Eretmochelys imbricata; assembly: GCF_965152235.1. Taxonomy (NCBI): domain Eukaryota; kingdom Metazoa; phylum Chordata; order Testudines; family Cheloniidae; genus Eretmochelys; species Eretmochelys imbricata. Next base: position 100,610,953 of record NC_135573.1, on the reverse strand, counting down.
TGCCATAGCTAAAAGGGGGTGGGAGAAGGATCCACTGTTTCTTTTAACTGTACACGGGTTATAAGAGCTATAAAATCCATGAGGCTATAAAGTGCATTTCACGTGTGTGTGTCTCCCGACTAGAAGGACGTCAGCAGTATTTTTTTCTTTATAGACAGAACACACACAAAAATCCTTAAGATGCTTTAAATCCTTTCATAAATCGTAGTGCTTTTATTCTCCCCCAAATCTAAGTGCTGTATCCACTGGCGGTTGCTAGCGGCTCTGGGTTGATTTGTACCACCTTGCGAGGAAGTGAATGTTTCGCACGGAAGGGGCGGTGCCTGTATCGGCAGCCTGGAGCTCCCCAGCTGCTCTTAATAACAACATTAGAAGATTAGCTGCAACTTCTCTTTACTATTCTAACCTTATTGATCTGATAATTTATTCGTGTTTTCTTTCAACGTTTTTAAAGGGATCATATCCGTCTTTTATAAACTAGGGGCGTGGGGGTGGGAATGCGGCACGTTTTTATATTTACATATTTTAAATCCCTTGCTAAAACGCAGCATGCAAACTAAAAAAACAAAACAAAACAAAAATTGAACGGAAAATCTTGCAAATCTGTATTTTACCGAAAGTAAGAAATCCCTGGCTGCGGTGATCAGATTTGGTTATATTATACAGAGGCATGCATGCATGTGTTTCTGTGTTGTTGCAGATCACACACAAACACACGCACCCACATTTTTTTGCTGTTGCAGCAGCTTTGCAGGCGGGACTGTGTTAGGAGGGTGAACTTTGTTCCTGTTTCATGTTAGTGACGGTAAATGAAGATCAGCTCTAGGGGATCATCTTGCTCGTTCTGCTGCTTCTCTGGTGTTTCCGTGTTGTGGAGGGGCTGGGTTGGGAGGACGCAGACAGGCTGCAGCTTGCTACATTAGACGTTATTTACATACACAAATAGCTATGTTCAGAGAGTCAGAGTGTCTCCTCTTGTGAGTTTGGTGGTGGTGGGTTTTGCAAGCTGTCCGAAGAATCCTCTTAGCTGGACACCCCCCGAGGGTGATGAGGGTGGGTGGGAAAGAGGTCCAAGGCTGGGAATGAGTTTTAATACAAAAAGCAGCGCTTTGCTGAGGTGCTGGGGATCTCGGTTCTGGAGGAGACGGCGGCAGCAGCTGTGCCCTCTGGAGGGTCCCTTCGGGTCCTGCTTTGGTGGTGCTCGGCCCCGGCCCATCCTGGACATGTCCTACTCCCGTCACTTTCTGGATTTCCAGGGCTCGTCTATCCCCAGCTCCATGAAGAAGCTGGTGGTGACTAAGCTGAGCTCAAACTTCCGAGAGGCTGTTACCCTGCGGCAGGACGCGCCTGTACCACTCCCGGGAGATGGAGATCTTCTTGTCCGAAACAGGTGAGTTCCCTTCCCCTCTCCAGCCCCCAACTCCTCTCTTCACCTGCCTTCCTAGCCGTGGGGTCTGAGCCCTTTTCCTGCTCAAACTCCCTCTGACTTCTCACCTCCTGTGGCCTTCTCTTGCTCTGTCATCCTATCAGGTTGTACCAGCTGCCATCTGGCGCCTGGTAATTTGATTTTGTTGTTGGGTTGTTGTTGTTTGTTTTGAATGTCTGAGACCACATTCATTTCCTCCCCTCGCATTGGGTTGGGTGGGGATTTTTACATCTTTTGTTTGGGTTTCTCCTTCCTTACGAATGCAGCTGATGAAGCAGTAGTTACTCTCCTACCCCGGAGGAAGAGCGCACAGCCTCACAAATCCCTGTTTTTAGTAGCCATTTTCAAGGGTGGGAGAGGGCAGCTTGATCTTAAACAGAAAGCTGCACGTGCAGCTAAGTGTTCAGGAGGGACTGAAAAACCAGAACATGATTTCTAAGTCCCTCCCAGGTTCGTGTGTGTTACATTTACATACAGCCACCAGCGTGTGTGTCTGTCTTAGCCATGTAAAAGTCGGTGTGACATTAATTTATAGCAATCTGTGACTGTGGTATTTATAGTCACGGTCTGAGTGTGTAAGTGTAGATAGAGCATCCACCAATGATTGTTTTATGTGTTATGTATGTGTACAACCGCGAGTATGTTTCCCTGTGTGTCTGTAGGGGTTCCTCCCACCGGTAGTCCTCCACGTCACTAACCTTTAGTGAGTCTGAATCAACAGGAACTGGCAGAGGACCTCAGTCTGTCAGTGCGACTCTCCTTTCCCTGTCACCCTTCAGCCGTCTGGCCACCACTTACTTCCATTCTCTTCTTCCCCCTGAAGTGCAAACATTAAAACCGGGAAAGGAGAAGCTTCTCGATGTGCCATAAGCTTTTAACAAACCGCATAAGCCTCTCTAGCCTTTTAGAAAGTTTATTACCACTGTGAGTCTCGTATGGGAAATAGGATTTCTAAATTGTTGGCTATTTTTAATGGCCAACAGGGTCACCCAGGGAGTAAAGATGTGACATTTTGCTTAACATAATAAGCAGTAAATTGTGTGCTAGCTAGGACTGTCCGTTCAAGCTTCTTGGTCAGCTCCCAATAAAATGAAGACTGTGAGGACAAAATGTACCTTTTCCCCAAATGGCTTCTTTATTTTTATTAGTTCCCGCCTCGATATTCCTTAAGACAAAGTGGAGCTTTAAAGGTCTAACTTTCCTTGGTAGAAGCTGGAACTCTGGAAACCCCAAGGAAGATTATGTAACTGTTGCTGTCAAGAGGGGAAATGGGGGAAACCTGTTTTTAAAAGACTTGTCTAACAAAAACCTCTCCATACGTAGAACTGGTTGTTTAAAGACAGTGCATGTGGAAATACACTAACAGACGTGAGATCAAAACTGGAAGTTTAATAGAAATGTGTGTGTACCTTATCTGTATCTAATCTCTGTTGTGTGTGGGAGGGGGGATTCATAATGTATGTAATATGCAATACCTGCACACGGAAGAGAGAGGCATGGACTTCTCCTGCGACTGAAAAAGCTCCATACAAAACTTTAATCCGCTGCTGCCATCAACCTATAGGATTTTTGAGAGAGAGAGTTGGAGAGAGCCAGAGAGGTCTAAAGCCCTGACTTGCTGTATCTAATAAGGGATGGCCCTGAAACAATAATGGCATGAAACAGGCATCAGGCTGTAGCTAAATTCCTTTTCTTGGAAGGGACCCGACTGCCTCACACTACAAACAGCTACAGAAAAATGTAGCAAGTCTTAGTTCTGCCTAGTTGGATATGATAAGGTTGTTACGTCGTTGTTCTCTAATTCCCCCACTCCCCCACACACACTCCTGTTTTCCTATGAAATTTTAAATTTATTCATGTAATTAATTTTGTTCAGTGTAACGCTTCCTCCCCCCCCCCCCTTCCTTGGTCTTGAGTGGGCTCCCTGGGAGCCAGAGGGACGTGCACACCTCACAGTGGAGGGCTCGCACCAGAGTGAGAGCAGGAGCTGGTCTAGAGACTCAGCCAGGCAGTTACTGTATTTTAACACATATCAGTTTATAAAAAGGGGTGGGAGTGGGGAAAAATAATAAATTGAGGTTTGGAGTTGAAACATTTTGTATTGTTTGGGGCTGTGTGGAGTTTTCTCTTTATTATTATTTGCTGAGGAATCTCACATCACATCCCTACATATATATTCTCTGCTTGTGCCTCCTGAGAGCTACAGCAGGAAACAAGCCTCCCTTTCCCCTTTTGTACTAGCCTGGGGAAGCTGTTTCCCATCCCGAAAGGACAAAATGTGTCCCTGGCTTTATTTATTCTTAAAAACACATTTTACAATAGGTAGAAGCCTACAGGATCTTAAAAACAAAACAATACATGGTTTGAGTTTGAAGGGTGCAGTTGCGGATTTGTTCATTTTAGTCCCAGTCACGCCCATGAACAGTATTAATTGCTTCGAGCTTTTTATGCAAAACAATCCTCATTCACCGCAGTAAAATCTGCTTTTGGATTTAGGGGAATACTGTGGAAAACTGCTTTGGGGTCCTTGTATTTATTGGTTTTCAAAGATGCTCTTCTATTAAGTGGAACTTTTCCACCCCTTTTTCCTTCGGTGGAAAAATAACCCCAGATGATTCCCTTAGTTCTTAGCAGAAAAAATCCATCATAGCCTTTACTCTCAGAGCAATGCTTTTAAACTAGAAATCGATTTAAAACAATAAACTTTCTCTTTCGAGTGAAGGAGGGAGGGAGAAGGGGAATAGAATCCTTAACATAACCATTTACGCTTCTTATGTGCATTCGCTCTATTTTCAAGAGGGAGAAAGGTGCCTCTGTTTTATTGCAGAAGAACGACCCAAAGACAAAAGCCCAGGTTTCCCCTAAATTATGCCATGTTTTCGAGCTTTTTGTAAAGGAGTGACAGGTTATTTCGTTTCCAAAATATTTTTAACGATTTTCTGCTGAGGTGGAAGTCAATAGGGGGAAAAAAGTTTATTGAAATGGAAGGGGGGGGGGAGTTTTTGATTCATGGTTTGGCGGATCACAGTGGGAGGGGTGGGGGATTATTTCTGCTGAGTGTTTGGGCTGAGAATTTGTTTTTCTTCTGCGCTCCTAGTTTGGATTACTTTGTTTTGTCTCTGTGTTGAAGGCTTTTGTGCTGAATTTGTCTCTTACGTTTTGTTGTGGTGCGAGAAGCAGCATTTTCACCCCTCCTCGGGCTCGTCCTGGTTTTATAATAAACAATAGTAAGGGGTTCAGCACGCTTCAGTGTAAAAAAAGCGGGTGACTCGGAGTGTGTAATTATTTTGGGAAAAGCCAGCCCTAGTCTGGTTCGGTGTCTCAGCGCTTCAGATTTTGAAAATAGCGGAAGACGGTGCCCTCACCAGACCGTCCATAGTCAAATAACAAAGGCATTTTAAATTTGGGAATTAAAACAGGCAGATCACTTGAAAAGAATTCTGAGGGCATACTGCAAACCCAGAGTGCACTTCTTTACTCCCCCCCTACACCCACCTCGTCTCGCTCTCTCAGACACAAGTTTGGAAGTTGATCTTGAATTTATTTCTGCGTTTAAAATGAAAGGGTCTGAAAACGTCCGGGGCACAGCACAGCAAACCATCTCCCTCATAGTACCTTGAAAGGATTTAGACAGTATGTTTGAATCCCGACATTTGTGGTTTGATCATTTTTTGCATATGAGAAATTTAGGGAGACTACATTAAAAAAAAACAACAAAAACCTAGATGCGAACACAAATGGGAGTTATACAAATATTGGTGGGTTGAGAAAAAAGCGTGGGGTGGGGAGTACTTTAGCAAGCTTGGAGACTATATTGATTAATAATAATGATTCCCCTAGTCCCGAGAGAATCATTTCACACAGCAGAGGCAGCTCGGAAGACTGGGGGGCGGGGGGGGGGAGAGAAATGGAATGGTAAGAACAAATATTACCAGCAAGCCACGTACACATTATATAGTACTTCGCATTTCTTTATTTCCTCCTAATAATCTATTTTTTTGCTGAGGCGCCTAGCCCCGTTTTAAATGGAAAATGCAGGGATCGCGAACAAGAGAACAGTCTTTCAAATGGTTTCTCCACAGGTTGACCTGTGCGTATCTCAAAATCCCCTAGTAATACAGCCACCGAAGAGACGCAGACCCCAGTTCCAGCTGAGATGGAAAGACATCCGCATCTGCACATCCAGCCTTGCATGGGAGGGATAGCTGCAAGTGGCCAAGTGCTGGAGAAGGAGGTGGAGGTGCCGGGGTGGAGAATAGGGGCCAGAGGGAGGGAGTGCTAGGATGGAATGTCCTCAGAGAGATGCCCCCACTCGTAGTCCCTGGCCGACCCTTGAAGCCCCGCTGAGGCATCACACTCCTATTGGTGTCAACACTGGCACTTTCCCCCTATTACGGTTACCATAAAAGGTGGGGAGGTGCCAGGCAAGCACCAACTTCTTCTGCACTGTGTCTTTCCCCGAGATCTGCCATTGCATCGCCCCCTTCTCTCTCACGCACACACGTTTCAGCTGCTGGTGGAGCCGGGTGAAGGGGAAAAGATGGGGAATGATTTGAATTTTCTCCTGGTAAAAAGCAGCATGTTAAGGACACTTGCTTACCAGACATCTGGCTAACTGCAGTACTTCCATTCCGCCTTCCTCCCCCCCTCCCCTGCCCCCCCCCCCCACACACACAAAGTTTCCAGCTTTAGACGGTTATTTACCTGTCTTGCTCTATCCCTCTCTTTCCATTTTAAGAACGATGCTTCTTAGGTGAAAAGAAAATGGGATTGCAAAGGGTGGGGGAGAAAAGTTGTTGTTTTTTTAATTCCTCCCTTCTTTAGGATGCACTGCACACAGGGAATGCCTGTTTCATATAGTGCAAAAATCAAAGGCGCATGAATAGGATCTCTGCACCAGGAAGGAGGTTCTGTCTGTAGGAGGCTAATTCAGGGGTAAATGGGCTGGAAGTGGAGGAGAGATGGTAAATCCATGGGTTGGAGGTTCTCGTTGTAGGGATAAGGGAGGGAAAGGAGGGAGATAACCATCTCTCTGTTTTTAAACCCCACTGCTAAAAGTTGGGTTTTCTAATCTAACGCAAAGTTGTAGCACTAATTGTGCCTTGGCTTTCTGGTACTTTTTTTCGAATGTCCTGAGGAGACATGTTTTGCTGTGGAAGCTGCTTGTGGTTGTTTGTTTGTTTTTTAAAGACTGGGACATTGGAATTATGTAAATTAAAAGAGAATGGTAGATTTTTTTGTATCTATAAATAGGACATAAACATTCTTTGTTACAGTTGAACAGAGGATTTAATGCAGAATTAAGGAAAGCAACAAAAGTCACATTCTTCTTTCTCCGCCTGTGTGTATATTATATATATTTATATTAATAAGACTGTCTTGCTGTATGTGTGTGTATGATACACACTTTATATTAGTGAAACTCTGAGATTCTCCATAGTATAAGGAACTGAAAAAAAATCAAAATAAAGCATTTTTCAGTTTCTCATTTCTTTGTGTACTGTGTGTGTAAGCACTTTAAAATCTCACATACACAAAATTTGAAAATATTGCTAACTCTGACCATTAAAATTGCACTGTTTGCATACTTCTACAGTTTTTCATATGACACCAAATTCTATAATCTTTAGGTTATCGCTTCCACATGTAGTAAAAATCTGGGATTCTTCTGTTGCATGTGCAAGCTTCTTCACATTTTCTAGTTAACAGATGCTCCCCATCCACTTTCCCTTTGTGTAGCAAGGTATTTTAGTTATGAACTACATTGACATGGAAAAATCTTGTTAGTAAAATATCGCCTGTACAATTAAAGTAGATTGTGATACCATGATTACCTCTTTTACTGCTAATCAAGTTTAGTGTACATGTGTGTTTTTTGAAAACATTGGCATTCTTTTTCACCTGTTAGAGGTCAATAGGACTTCTAAACATTCAATACTCTGTTACAATTTCAGTCCTTCTGTACAATGGTGTTTTGATGTGTTGCAAGTAATTGGTATAAATCAAAATATTTTAATAATGTTGAAATTAGCAAATTTCCTATAATCACATCATAATTAAAAAGAAAACTTGCCTTCAGTAACATGTTATGATCAATGACCTTGTAGATGACATTTATACTTAATATTATCGTTAGTCATTAACATATTATTATAATCAGAAATGTAAATTTGTTGCCAGAATCAACATATTTAGCACTTTACACATATTTTATTCCACAGAGTTGTTTTTATATCTTTTGTAGAGTGGTCAATTAATTTTAATTTTCCAGTCTCAATCACAATTATTTTTGGTTTGCTTATTGTGGTTAAAATGGCCATGCAGAAATGTCTTATTTTTTAAAAACGTATTTAAAATTTCTACAATATTAGAAACTTAAGGTACAAAAGTCTGATTAAGATCACTGCTATGCTATGTATACGGACATTTTTTTTAATAGTATGAGGTGACCATTTTTTCCAGTTACTGGTATATTTGAATATGCCTTGTTATATCTTACCCAGTAAATGTAAGTGGATGCTTTTTCACATGGCAAAGTACTTGACAAAGAAAGCATGTTAACAAATTTTTGTTTTCTTCTAGATTTATCGGCATTAATGCATCTGACATAAACTACTCAGCTGGCCGGTATGACACTTCAGTTAAACCCCCGTTTGATGCAGGTTTTGAAGGTATTGGTGATGTGGTAGCTTTAGGCCTCAGTGCTAGTGCCAGATACACAGTAGGCCAAGCTGTGGCCTATATGACACCTGGTTCTTTTGCTGAATATACAGTTGTGCCTGCCAAACAAGCAATTCTTCTACCTTCTGTGAAACCTGAGTTTCTTACTCTAATGGTAAGTGGCGCGACGGCGTACATCAGTCTGAAGGAGCTTGGAGAATTGTCTGAAGGCAAGAAGGTTTTAGTGACCGCAGCATCGGGAGGAACAGGCCAGTTTGCTGTGCAGCTTTCAAAGAAGGCAAAGTGCCATGTAATTGGAACTTGTTCCAGTGATGAAAAGGCTGGCTTTCTGAAATCCATTGGCTGTGACCGTCCCATCAACTACAAAACTGAAAATGTTGCTGCTGTTCTTAAAAGGGACTATCCAGAAGGTATGGATGTAGTGTATGAATCTGTTGGTGGAAAGATGTTTGACTTGGCTGTCAACTCCTTGGCTACCAAAGGGCGCCTGATAGTTATTGGGTTTATCTCTGGCTATCAAAATCCTACTGGCCTTCAGCCTGTTAAAGCAGAAATGTTGCCAGCAAAACTGCTGAAGAAATCTGCCAGCATCCGGGGTTTCTTCCTGAACCATTACCTTTCTGAATATAAAATGGCTATGGAGCACTTACTCACAATGTATGAAAGTAGAGAACTGGTTTGTGAGGTGGACCTTGGAGACATGTCTCCAGAGGGCAAGTTCACTGGCTTGGAGTCTGTATTCCGTGCTGTAGATTATATGTACATGGGAAAAAACATTGGAAAAATTGTAGTTGAATTACCTAACTCTGTCAACAGTAAGCTGTAAAAACAGAACAATGATATAAATCAAAAGAGAGAGAAAATAGGCACTTTATGCCTCAGAATTACTAGAAACCATTTTAAAAAAAAAATTGGTAAAGGATAGTATATTAAAACTATATTAAGTTGTTAATAAAAAGTTTTGATTAAAAAAAAAAAAGCTTAAATTTAGCCAGTGCCTGTAGCAAGGACTTAACGTGCTTGTGTTCGATTCTGTAACTTTTACAGGCAGTGGTGCTCAGGCTAATACTAGATATGAACATTATTCTGGGCAGTTAGAATAAATGATGATTCAGAGGCTGATATCAGTTTCTTTGATAAGCTTTTAAATCCTTTTTGGAAACATTACATTTCTGCAATTTAGATCCTGTGATTTTAAAAATATCTTTCATGTACAGCAAAACAAAACATTTTGTTGATGCTTTGTTAACCCTTGACATTTCTGGGAAACCAAAGTTAAAAATTATCTTTTTACTTTTTTGGGTTGCAAACTCAGTAATGATACATTGTGCATGGTATGGCTACACTGTGCATGGTAATCAGATTTCATGACCAGTTCTATATGGAAAATCTATCCATTAGTTCTAACATGGCAGAAAAATGAAGTGGGGTGGGGAGAAGAGGGAAGGAGGGAACACACATACTCACAATTTAAAAAAAAAATTTCAGAGTTTGCAACTATACATAACCCTGCCATTTTCATTCAAGTCTTTGGTTACCTTTTGGAACAGTCATCTTATACCTTTGCCCTGGTGTTTATTATCTTTATTGTTTACCCTTTATTCTCCCCATTAAACTACTAAATGAGCTAATTGGGCTTTAGTTCTGAATTGTGTTTACATGTATTGAGGTCCTTTACTTGTACTAACAATTTAATAAAGTGCAGAAAGCTATCTCCGTGTGTGTGGTATTTTTTCATATTGATACACTTCTTGTAGCTTAGCTCTTCCATAGAGGTGCAGTATATTATAATGTCCTTAAAACAGTGATGAATATTTGGTACAGCTTCTCATAGCAAAGTTAGTAGTTATTATTTAGTATTGCTACTGTGTAGGCCTTATGGCAAAGAGCAAGGTCATTTGTATAAATTCTCTGTGCCCAATACACATATGTATAAATAAAAACATAACTAGGGAATAGTTTACACCAGCGGTTCTCAAACTGTGGGTCAGACCCCAAAGTTGGTCACAACCCCATTTTAATGGGGTCGACAGGGCTGGCGTTAGACTGGCTAGGAGCCGGGGCCAAAGCCGAAACCGGTGCTCCACTACCCAGGGCCAAAGCCCGAGTCTCACCGTCTAGGGCTCAGCCTTTGGCCTCAGCCCTGGGCAGTGGGGCTCAGGGTACAGGCCCCCTGCCCAGGGATGAAGTCCTTGGGCTTTGGCTTAGGGCCCCCCTACCCAGGGTGGTGAAGCTCGGGCTTTGCCCCCACCCCCAGAGCAGCAGTGCTCAGGCAGACTCAGGTTTCAGTCCCCTGCCTTGGGGCCATGTAGTAACTTTTGTTGTCAGAAGGGGGTCACGGTGCAATGAAGTTTAAGAATCCGTGGTTTGCACAGTGGGTTCAGTTAAAATGTTTGTTCTGTTTTGAAAGTTATTCCTGGCTGAGGAGGTGCTATTACCTAGACGTAAAATGGGAATACAACATAGACATGGTAACATTTTCCAAAACAGTAAATCTTTTATACTGTACATTTATTTTCATTAATGTAGTTACACTTTTAGGGGTTGATCCAGCTGTACCCATTGAAGTCAGAGAATTTTAATTTTAATGGACTTTGAGAGCACTGGCAGCTCACAGGATCAGGCATCTGATGATAAACTTCTAGTTCCCTTGTATCATAGGACATTCCCATATTAAATAGAAAAAAAAAATCCAGAGTTAATTTTACATCTTGGGCAATAATCAGGACTGGTTGTGCACATAGGATTTAGCTTTCTTGAAAGTAATGTGTGGTAGGTAAATGCTTCAATTATACGAACAAACCTGGAACCCATAGAAAAGTTAAATCACTTTTCAATTTATGATTTAATATTGCATTCCCACTGTAATTTGATAGTTTACATCTGTTATTACTGGTTAACAGATTAGTATCCAGCAAAGAATCATTCCTTTTCTGCCATTTTTGAATGTTGGTATCAGTTCAGGTGTTTTCAGGAGAAGGTAGAGTTGTGTCAGTCATCGCAGTTTCAAATTCTTTGCTTTTTCTTATAATCAAGCAAGCCTAGATTATTCTACAGGGACATTCTAGGGTTCCTCAAACCATGTGGCTTGCTGCTAACTAGTTACCATGGTGGGATGGGCTTGTTTTTACTCCTACTCCTTTTACTTTTTGATGCCAGATAAAGGCAAGGCACTCAAAACCTCACAAGATCAGACCCCAGTCAGACAGTACTAATGTGATATATTTTTACTCCAATGTGTCTGGTCCTCTCTAGTGTTAAAAAAAAAAAGAGGGGGGGGTGTTAAAATATTCATATCCATGGGCAATACAAGTGTCTGAGAAAACAATTCAGATCTGTACTAACTGATAAAGTCCAGACAAGGAACCATAGTTGTTAACAGTCTATAGTGTGCAGGGAACTTCCTCATGAAGAACAATATTTTGAAATCGGATAACTCAAGTTGTGCATTTGGCCTAAGATTTATTATGTATAGTAGTGTACCATGTGCATCTATGACGTTCAGTATTTCATAAACTGTTATATGCCTAAAGATTATTTAGAAAAGTAGTAACTGCCACAAGCTCCATCACTAATACAAATAAGATAAGGGAATAGAGGCACATTTGGCACATTCTTATATTTATATTCAAATGTGACATTATTTGTTTTTGTTCTAATTGTGGCTTTTGAGCTACTCTTCAGCACTTCAATACATTGTAACATTATTACCAAAGTTCAGCTTCTTTATATGTAGAACCTGAATTCCCTGTTTACTGATTCTAAAGACTTTTGTTGTCTAGGTTGGCTGTAGCAATGGGTTTGTCATTTTTTATCAAACTTCTCGAGTATGTTAAAGAGACGTCTTAAGATATGTATGATTGTTCTTCTGTGAATGAATCCAGGATAGTCAGGGATCTCCCCCCCTCCCCCCTTTGCTTTTTAAAGATAAGTTATTACTAGTTTTAGATTACTGTAAAGAGCAGCTTTATGTGGGGAAAAAATGCAGGTATTTGAGGCACACAAATTATGCGGATAATGCTCAGGTATGTGAGAACATAGACAACTTTTTTCTTTTTTTATTCAAAAGTATGTGTTGTGAACTGGCTACAGTCTGCATAAGGCTCATTTTGGATAAGCAAGCTGTGGTATGTATACATAATGCTACAATATTAGATGGACAAGAGACTATTATGGCATGCACACAATGAGGGTTTAAATAAGTATAGGACATTGAATGTACAAGGAAAAGAAATACTGTAGATTCACAGCAAGGGATTAATAACAATACACTTAATATGCTTGCAAAAAAAGGTGTATTAAAAGCTGTGTGCACAGTGGGGACTTAAGTGATTCAAAATAATAATACATGGGCCTGGGAAGTACTAAGTATACTATTTGTAGAGAGTGGGGATTTAAATAATAATATTATTAATAATAGCAACTGATCAAGCTGTAGTTGCTGGCGCTACATCCTAATTTTACCTAACATTGCTTGTTGAGGCTAATGACAGAGTTCTCCCATCCTACACATGCACGCTTCCATAGAAAACAACAAAGAAATGTAACGAAGGGCTGGCTATATGCTTCTCTCTCTCTCTCTCTCTATATATATATATATACAGGTCTGACACACACACCCCCTACTGTATATTCAGGTCTGTACCCCTCAGCACATTTCACAGAGGTGCTCCATACTTAATTGCTATGCTGGAATCTCCTAATGCCTTTTTGAATTAAGTTAGATTGCTAGCAGGTTATAGTTTTTGGTGGTTTATGTTTTGTTTTTTTGTTTTTTTAAATAACGTGGCCAAGTATAGCTGCCACGTTATATACAGACAAATAATTACAGTTGCTCAGGGAAAAGTTTGAAACAGTATTTGAAAATGTTATTTTTTTCCTCATTCAGTCTGAGAAGTAAAGAAATTCCACTGCTGAATGGCCGTTAGTATCTATTTTACAAGATTTACTCATTTTCAGGTACCTAATGTAGCTTCTAGCATGCATGCACAACAATACAATTTATATGGTAAATGGAACCAAATAATGGCTTCACTGAATGTTATGGCTGCACTGAAGGGAAATGTCACGGTAAATAGCTGCCAAATTATGGATCATGCCGAAGTGTCACAACTGCACTAAAGACAAATAGCACTGGAGGCTATTGCCACTGTGATGCTTTTGAGTTATGAAGAAGAGGAGCAGCCTGATGTGAGGCTCTTTGTGTCCTCATTATAGCAAAGGGTTACTGCTGCAATGTACAAGAAAACCCAGTCCAATGTGGTGGTTAGTTATTAATCTGTCCCTTTCAGATCTAACAGCTGTGGCAAAACAGAAAATCTTTGCCTTGTGTTAACACACACACAAAAAACCCACAGATTTTATGAATGTAAATGTGTATGGGAAATGACTAGTAATGGAAAAATGTTGTAATAAAATAATCTAATCAAAGAATATTATTAAATTTAACATAGTATGTGTCTGAAAGGTTTAGTTGCTTCTCATGCAGATAGATGTGTGAAATATAAGCAATAATGCACTTTCTCTCTTTGTAAAGACGTGCGTAGTAAGGACATTACCAACTAAATTGCTTCTTCTAAACTGAAGTGAGTCCCGGTTTCTTTCATTTTAATGGGAGGGTAATAAAGATGAAAGACTAACGTTTTAACTGATGGATCCCTTAAGCTAAAGAATAGAAATTTATTATGTTTTGAGGGGATATGCTAAATCCTGAAATGTGGGAGAAAGGAAAAAATCCCAGGTAAAATAAAATCAAACTAAAAAATATTCTCATGTAATGTGTTTTTACAAATGGAAAAACTATGCAACTGTTTTTTATTTATGATAAACAGAAGACTATTTTCTCATTCAGACACAATCTCAGAAATATATTTGCAAATGCAGGGTCATGACTCAGCAAGGGCTCTGTCTTTTCTCAGATCATTGTACAAACCCAGCCTACAATGTTAAATGCAATGAGTTTGATGGACTCAGCACCTTCCTTTGCATACCATTGTACACACTACAAATGTACCATCCATAATTCAACACAGTTGTCAGTCTCGGTTTTAGAGAGGGGGCCCGGACTGAACAATCATGGTGGATAAATTGCTTCTCAAGTCTAAGGAGAGTGGTCTTCCTTCCACATCGGGCTTAAGGTCATTGGCAGGGCAGTGAGTGAGAGGGGAGCTTGTATATTAACTCTAATGCACTACTAGTGTGTGGATAAATAGAGGGATTATACTAATTAATTACAATTATGTTTATTCTTAGGGGGGGGGAACAGCTGAAGAGGAGTAATTTTGTTCTTATATTTTTCTCCCTTAATACCTTTTTTACCCTATGTGTAATAAATAAATAAATGTCCCTATAGGTCATTTTTCTTATAACAGCATTAGTGCTTTCAATTTTCATCATCACAAAAATCCACATCTCAGAGGATATACAAAGATTCTAAAAAGGTTTTTAACCTGTGGCAATAACACATTCTGTTTAAAATTCTTACAATGTGGTCTAAAGACGGGAGGGAGGGAAAAAACACCCTATCCAAAGCTGGGTAGAACATCTTTGAATGGCGATTAGTGTATCTAGAATTTATTTTATATACAGCGCAGTGGCAAGTAGCTGCTTTTTATTAAATGAAAATCCTGTGTTATGTACTTCAGGAACATTCCAGTTAATGAGTATGTAATGTCCTTAGTGTAACACAGAACTTCTTTTTGTGTTCACAACCACACGATGCTGGAAACTTGACAAATGATATCATTTAAGACAGATGCCTGCCTTAGGGACCTGTTTTTTTGGCTTCCTGTTTCTGGCTTTTATTTCAGTAACATTTGTAATTGCCACAGGATCTGTACCTGTGTAGTGTTTTAACCCCTTCACTTACCACTTCACGTTCACTGGATGTGGATGGGTAGTTTGCATCATAACTGATGAGAAGGAGTTGCTAATTTTTTCAACTACCTTGTTATTTGCTCTCTCACACATACACCCTGATGCATTTATAAATACAAGCTGAGCTTTATTACAGTTAGGACAGGAAACACTAATTGTCAGTTGTGTGTTACTGACACACAAACTTAGTGTAGCCCAGGCCTAAGGAAAAAAACAGAGTTACCAGCTGTGGCTGGCTGCTTGTCTCTGGATTAGAAGAAGGATTTCATAAATACTGAATACGTACAAAATAGTTTGTTTCATAGATGCACTCTGGTTGCTGTTTTTCTAATTTTTGTTTTTTTCCCCCCCAAAAAAATTTTCTAACTTTTGTTTTTTTCCCCCTTTCCTTTGACAAAAAAAAAATCATTCTTTATTATGGACATAAATGCAATCTGGAGCTAGTTACAAAATGCAGGTTTTATTTTCAGCAATGCAATTATATTAAAAAGTTGGCTTTATTGAACTAAATACTTAGGTTGAAATTGTAGCTCCAGGAGGCACTGTGCAGCCCTGGTGGAGGCAGGACAACAGTGGCTTTAAGCTACCTTTGTACTCTGCTCTGGCTCCAGCCAGGGGCAGCACTGATTTATGGCAGCCTCCCAACGGCTGCTCCACAATCTGGAGCAGCTAAGAATCTTTGTAGCACTCTGTGTTATGGCTCTGCCCCCTACTGAGGCTTGCAAAAGGGCTGCTGTAGGGCCACTTAATGCCCTATGTGGTGTCTGCATGAAGGCATTCGTCTCAGGTCCTTTGGGTTACAGTTCCAAAGATTAGCCACTGCTGCAGTGGTGGATATGGGCTTGGATAGGGGACAAAATGTGTCCCTGGACATTTGTTCTGTAGAAAAAAATTTTGCTTGTAAGGAAAAGTGCAGCTTTCCTTAAAATTACTGTTTTATAATCTGGTTATTCCAAGCACACTTCAAATTCTAGTTTTCTGTCACCAGGCATTTTGCATCACGTTGCTTCTGATCATGAGAGGTGTGGTGCATCCTCATTTCCTATGGGAGGTAGAGCTGAAGGCATTGAGCATCTCCGGAAGGCACACAGCTCCCAGCAGGTTCAGCCCCAAAGAGAAGAATGGTCATGAGACCATACTGCCCCATGGACCAGCTCTAGGAAATGAGTGGGAAATATTTATCCTATATACCTATGACCATAGTGAGGTCATGACAAGAATGCACCAGGCCAAGTCACTTCCGACATTAGAGGGCTCATTTTCAGAATGAGTGAAAGAACGTACACAGGCACATAAATCTCATTATGTGTTATGGGATTTGTACACAGACCTCTTACACGCTGTCTGAAAAAATATACCCTTAAGGGGCTAATTCACAAAGGAAATGGAAGGAAAGGAAATTTGTGTAGTTTCTGTAAGCAGTAAGACTTGCCATACAGTGCAGTTCTGGCTGATTACAGTATGCCTCAGGTGGACTTTGAGGCACAAGGCTGAAAGCCAAGTGATTCCAACCACCCAAGACCAGAGAATTCCACAGAAATGCATTGTCTGTCATGTCTTATTGTCACCCAGAAAATAAACAAACAATCAAAAAAGTATGACCGTATTCCTCTATCTACAAGGGATTATTGGAATGACTATTCTGGCAGCCAATCTGTTTGCCTCCAGAGTTCGGAAAGCCTGTAATGTTAAACAAGGGTAATGCCGGAAACATGTTTGGCTTATTTGCCCCTTGACACCTTTGTGTAATCCCTCATTGAAGCTGTAATGAATGTTCCCTTTGGGATTGTACAATTTTAACAGTAACCTCTGCATACCATTAGCATAGTGCCTCTTCCTGCTTGTGCTAAGCATGCCACGAGTAGCCAGAAGAAAGTAGGTAAATTACAGTATGTTATTTTTCCTCTTATTCTTTATAAACTAGAAGCGGAGTTTAGCCAGTGTGGGCTTCTTATCGTGATGAGCAGAAACAGTGTGCCGTTGTACAGTGCTACTGTAAATCAGTAATTCCATAGGAATGGCTGGTATGAAACTGGGGTCAGAAGCAAATTGGGTCCCTTTGTGTGTGTGTGGGTATGTTTATGTTGCTGGAGGAAATCAGCTCTGACCCAGACCTGCCCAACCTCACGCTGTTGAGAAATTTTCCCTCAGGACAGTTTGCAAAAGCTAAGGCTTGTCGTATGCTCACGGTCACCAGTGCTGCCACTATGACAGCGACAGTAGCCCACACCATACAAGTATCATCAAATAGATTAGAAGAGGACAGCACAATGGCCCTGTCCAGAGATGCTGCAAAAGAAGAAAATACTTGAATTCTTGAGCATCACTGTTGTCAGAACTCACTTCAAAGTAGAAAACAGATTAATTCTCCCTCCCGCCAACTTAAAAAAACCCCCAGAGAATGTAATGTCTTTTCTTTCAAATTGGAGAGAAAAACCAGGTGTTCTGGAAGAGAAGCATCCAGGGGATGCATCCAGAAAGAGGGTCTCAAGGTTTTCAATTTCCTACTACAGGCAGATATGGGTTAACTGTGGAGATCGGCCGTCCCTGTATTTCAAGGTGCCTAAACCTAGTGGATCACAGATCACTTGATTTGCATATAAGTGGTGCAACAGATTTTGACAAGATTTAGGGTCAATGTATACAACACCGCTCCAGTTTCACATTTTACCACAAAAAACAGATACTACTTCCAACTCAAACATGCAACGTTCTCTTATTTACGGGGGGGGGGGGCGAGTGGGGGATCAAAAACAACTTCAACCTAAGTGTTTTCATGTGCTGTCTCTTCCATTTTATCTGTTAAAGCTGTGGGTTAGGGTGATGGCTTGTTCTTTTGCCTTGCTTTTTTTTTTTTTTTTTTTTTTTTTTTTGGTGTGTGTGTGTGAGAGAGAGAGAGGCAGACAGATTCCACACTCACAACATGTGGGTCATGGCGCAAAGAAGGAGCCAAATACCCTCTTTTTCAAGAAACTGAAATTGCTGTTGCATAGAATAGATAAGCATTGGTTCATGCTGCATGAACCAGAATCCTGAATTCTATAAAGTGAGCAAGGGACTCAAAATAAAGCATGCTGGAGACAAAGTGGTAGACTATTTTTTTTTTTTTAACCCCGGCTGAAAAGGTCATTTGGGACAGTGCTGCTCAGCTGACTGGAGAAAATCAAGGCCCAGGCTTCACCTCACATGAGTTCTACAGGTGGTAAGAGGAACATTTTAATAACACATCTAAGACAACATAAGAAAACTCTGTCCTAAATTCAACAGGAGTATTTCACAAACACGTAGTTCTGAGCACTCACACTGTTAACACTCTTCTTATGGCTTCCTTCCTCCTTGAAGTCACGCATAAACAAATGTTCAACTTCACAGACAAATATAGCTTCTTTCCATTGACACATTTCACAACAAACGAACAGCAACGGCACTTGCAATCATATTTTTGGAACGAGACCCATTCTTCTCCAGGGAACTACAAAATTCTTTTTATATGTTCTCTGAATTTACATTTGGAAAGGGAGCTGTTGGCTTAAAGCAACCTCAGGCAGCATGCAGCGCCCTCCTGGTCACTGGCAGGCTAGGGATTAATCCCAGCCTGATTTTCCCATCCTCTTTCACTAATGAGACGGGGTGGAGACTGCAGGCCAATCAGATTGCTCAGGAGGAAGCTCTATAAAGGATTAGCTGTTTGGGAAACAGAAGAGAAGGATGTTTTGGGGTGAGGGGGCTACACTTAACTACTAAGGGGAATGTGGATTTGGGGGTTTGTGATAGGTAAGATCAGTTTGCTTTGCTTCTTTTATTGTAATAAACGCTATACTTTGAAGACCAGAAAGCATAAAGAACATGGCTACTCCAACTACACACTTTTAATGCCACTTGCACATGTTAGTGAGGGCTTTCCACAGAAACACTGGTCCTGCCTTCATACAGGGCAAAGGGACACAGTAATTCTTTGTCAGATTTCCTCCGATTTCTCAACACAATTCTATAATCATACAACTACAGTATCCGAACTGAATAGAAAACAGCTCTCACCCCTGCAAGCGGGGCTTACATTCTGATAGAGCATTTCCCAGAGCGCCCCCCCTCCATGTTCACCCTCCCCCAGCATGCGATAAAAACTCCAGGGGGGTTGGAAATTTTTACTGGAACTCCATTCTGGACAGCTCTGACTGAATTTAAGCCCTGCTTGCAAGCCAGATTTGTAATAATACTAGGATAGGCCTCATTCACAGTCATATTAGTTCTAAGGAGCACAGGGAAAGGAATTTTTCCTGATATCACCACATCTATTGGAGAAAAAGACAGTGGAGGTGGAATAGATGTCACTGATAGCAGAGTAATTCTTGAACTTTACTCTGAGTAGCATTTATGCACACAGTCTGATTGACTTCAATAATATTACCATGGAAGTATGTGCTGTGCATTCTAAGAATCTGGTCCACTTGCTTCAAGAAGTTTTATTGGTAGAGGTGTGTGAAGTTATCTAGCATTTCTGCAAAATTTTGCATAAGGGAATTTTCAGTGTTGTTCCCTCTCATCTGGCTCCCCTAAATGTGTGTCTGAGTGGGCGTGAGAGAGAAATTACAGTTTCTCCTTTAAACGTACAACATCATGTGTTTTGATACAAAAACTAATCATCACTCTGAAATGGTCCTGTCTTCCAGTAAAGATATGTAAAAGTGTCACAAGTTTCTAAATGAGAACCAAACACTGAAGTTTATTAATTTAACTGTGAGTATTTTAGTCATTTCTTGTGTTGGAGCCCAGATCTTACAAACTGGGCTCCAACACAGCAAAGGAGTAAAATACTCATGATAAAAATCAGAAACTTAAGAGCAAGCTCTCTGCATTTGTGTATTTCAGTAATATCAATGGAATAGCCTATGAAACTTCAACAGAAAAAATATAATTCTTTCTTTATGTACTCAAGAAGCACAATCAGAGGGAAGGATTAAATGTGTAAGTCACTCTGCCTGACTTTTACTTCACATAACTCTGTTATCACATAGACACCATAGTAATGGGTGCAACATAAATACTTACAAAGATAGTTTGAACTCTGGCTATGAGAAGAGTTAGATGGGGTGGGATCTGAGTTACTACAGAAAATTCTTTCCTGGGTATCTGGCTGGTGAATCTTGCCCATCTGCTCAGGGCTTAGCTGATCGCCATATTTGGGGTCGTGAAGGAATTTTCCTTCAGGGCAGATAGGAAGAGGCCATGGGGGTTTTTCGCCTTGCTCTGTAGCATGGGGCACAGGTCACTTGCTGGAGTATTCTCTGCTCCTTGAAGTCTTTATGCCACAATTTGGGGACTTCAGTAGACATAGGTGAGAGCATAGGTGAGAGCATAGTAGACATAGGCGAGAGGTTTTTCACAGGAGTGGGCGGGTGAGATTCTGTGGCCTGCATTGTGCAGGCGGTCGAACTAGATGATCATAATGGTCCCTTCTGACCTTAATATCTGTGAATCTATCTATGATTTGCTTTGGCATTCACTTTGGCCATAAGAGTTTTGTTTGCAGCTGGCAACAAGAGAGCATGGGTGAGCCAATTCCCAATAGAGACTGCCTACAGTCGGGCCTGCCCTTGCGCACTGCATGTTGAGAAGAGGCTCAAGCACTATTCAATGAGCTCAGGAAAAGAATGTCAGGTTCCTCATTCTGTCCTCCGCTCCACCATTATTCTGACAGAGCTGGAAAGATTTAGCAGAGCATGAGCCTAAGTTTATTCACTGCCCTTTCATCATTTGGACCTCAGTGAATGTACACAATCTGGAGCAGTCTTTGCTCAAGGCACACAAAGTAAAGGAAGAGAGTGACATTTCAGTCTTTCATTGCAGAGTCATTCAGGTCATTCACTGAAATTATAGACACGGGCTCCTGCAATATTAACAGCCAACTTTAGATTAGTAACAGTGCTTTGGATAGCAGCAATGCATTTATGGTGACTGTGCACAGGATTTCTCCAAATTATAAGGTGTCCTAAAATAGCCAGTCAAACCATGTGGACCTATAGAGGCAATAAGCAATGTAATTAAGTCAGTTTTCTGATTTATGCTTTCTCAGCAGTACTCTAAATACCCTCTCATCCACTGGATTCTGACCAGGAAAGAGGATTAGAGGGAAGCGTGCCCTAACAATGTCTCATTAAGCAGACAACAAACATTTTGTTTTATCCCACTATTTACATTCTGATTGATAATAAAATATTCTTTTCCAGAGCAAAGTGTGTCCAAGAACCTTGTTCTACTGTCACTTGTTTTATCCTAGGCGAAAGAAGGCCACAGATTTTCTTTCATCTACTGTTCCACTAAACAGTCAGCTTTCCCTCACTAGGTTATACACTGTCAATAGTAGGAAGCCCAGCAAACTTCATGAACTCTTTCCAAGTATTTTAAGAAATGAGAAGTATTTTGACAGATCTTCCTAGGCTTTGGCAACCCATTTTCAATAGAACTGTCTTTTTTGTGACATGCCTGTTAGAATATTTTTTAAAAAAAATTAATGATCATCTGCAGTGGGGGAAACAAAAGAGAAATTGAGGAGTTAAATAGAAAGATTCCACTAAGAAAAGGCAGAACCAATTTCATATAATCTAGATTCCATATTCACAAACTATGATCAGGAGGTACCATACTAGTAAAAGACCCTAAGAAGGGAAAATGTGTCCTGGCTGGATTGATTGACCTAACACAGTACATACATACCCATAGGAAACAGGCTTCAGAAATGGATGTCCTATTCCCATGTCTTCAGAGGCAATATGAAACATTTTAACACTATGTTAATCAGACTTTCCCAGTGTTCTGTATTTATTCTTTATTACAGCCATCCTTTTCATACAGCTGCTGCTGAATTCTTCCTATACATGACTTTAAGGACAGATTTTGGCCCGTACTGTGGAATACCTATTTTCATAATGTAGGGAAGATAACCAAACAAGATAAAGGGGAAACTACAAGTGCTGGGAATTCATTGCTTCAGTATAAAGGCAGTTCTTTAGCTTTAGGTCTGTCTGGCTTCTATAATATAGCACTAATGGATAAGTAACCAAAAAAGGGGGGGAGGGGGAGGAGAGAGGAGTGTGGTAATCAAAGGTTCCGGAGCCAATGAGAGAAACTTAGATTGAAAATGAGAAACAGTGCCATGTAAGTGGTTGCTAGGTCTGCTCCTTGCTATAGATTTGAGCTATAATTGCATATGTACAGGCAGACACAGGGACCCATTACAGTACAGAGACCTGCCAACAGCTAGAAAGAACCCCTGCCCTAGAAGAATGTGAAGAAAGAGAAGTGTCCACAAAATATGCTGATGTGGAGAAGAACAGTACCCTCAAATTAAATGAGAAAGCATTGCCTGAATGGCTAGTACAAGTTACATCTATTGTCATTCTCTGAAAGGATCAAGTAGCTTAAACAAATGGATGAAGCACTTGTGAATTTCACAATCATAGGACTAGTACAACTGCAGGTGCCATTCTCTGGCTTCCTGAATTACAGGTTACTCGGATCTACATCCAGACACTCAGTGAACTCTAGATATACTGTTTATTCATTTTTTCAATGGTATGTACTCAGAGGGCTATTTCTCTAATTGATGGCTTTATCATTCCATTCAAGATGAATACGAATGGCTATGTTATCTAGCACTGCAAGATCATATGTTCTCATTGTTTTACCATTCTCTCACACAGTCAATAGCATCCAAGGTATCCTACCGAAATCTTAGGCATGGCAAAGAGAGGGTGCGTTATTTGTTGACGCAACACATTGCATTAATAAATGCTTATGGGAAACCAGCACACATACCCCCTGACATCTTTAAGTATTCAGTTGAAATTGGACAAGAGAGTACACTGATACAAATAAACATTAATCTACATGAGGACTTTGCACTGAATTCTAAAAGTATTTTAATTCAGGTGTTTGCTACCAGGCAGTCAATTGCAATCAGGACACTGATGTGACTGTGAGAATGAACTGTATATAAAAGGGAGGAAGGCAGACTGTGTCATGGCAGAAGGTTGACAGGAGATGCTTCTCCCAATATAGCTAAGCAGAGAAGAAGAACCTATTATATGGATGAGTGGGGCCAGCAATGGCATCTTGTCATTCTAACTTGTGTAAGTAAGCAAGCTTAATTGCTCCTTGTCTTTTCAAGATGACTTTCCACCACCAATCTCATTATCACACACATATGTTTATTGCACATGCTCAAGTCTCTTCATGCAGACCTGAATGCAATGAAGGAAACGATAATATTATGTTATCCAGCAGCATTGTTTGTTCTCTTCTTACCAGATGGATATGACCTGCCTTCCTCTTCTGCTACCGAAAGGGTGACCAGAGGCAATGGAAAATATACCAAGGAAGGGAAGGAATAAAACCAGAGATGCTGCAAGCTGTCAACATAATAGTGTGTGAAAATGTAAACGTGATTTCTGTTTACTGAGATTAATATGTAAAGTTCCACGTTAACATGTTTGTCATGGAATGTATTAATATGCATATTTTCCCATTATGTAGATCTTCTGTTATATTATTTATTAGAAAGGGATATAATCACATTGATGGGAAAATAGTGTCACTTAAAAATTAGGTGATGTCCAGTCAACATAATATAATTGCTGCACTGTCGTTTCTGATTTAGATATGGTGATATCAATGTAATTGCCACTGGGGAGAAATTATAATGGCTACTAATGATAAACAAAATGACAAGAAAGGGGAGCATATTTTATATATGATTCAAAAGCAAAATCCTGCTGCCAATTTGTTTAACAACATGGCACCATTCACTTACAAAGAAGAAATATGCACGTTTCATGTGGCGATGTGAAGGTGAAGGCTGTATTGTGACATCACAGCTGAAAGCTTAGTTACAGAGTCTAAAAGATCTTGTTGTGCCATTTTCATAGGAGGGGAGGGAGAATAGAGAACCCTTGTCTATCTGGAAGATAAAATCTCAGATGGAAAAAAACAGGAAGAGAAAGGAGGAGGAAGCATTTGTACAAAACAGGTCTCCTGCACTCTTCCGGAACAGCCTTGGAAAAGGAGGGATGTGCTAAAACTAGAAACCCAAATCCAAACATCCCCATTTGTGGCCAAGTCTGAGTATAAGTCCAAACCCTACAGCACTATGGAAAGGAAACACCATTCACAGATGCTTTGTTAGGAAATGCTTACAAGCTGAATGTATTTTGATTGTTTTACACAGAATTTGAATTGTATATAGTGCATTGTATTTAACTCTAATCACATATATTCTACTGTGCTATTCTAAGTCATTGCACATCGTACAATAGTGTGGTAGAGTTTATTAAGCATTTTGCAAACCTCTCAATTCTCACTTCTTAATGCATGAATCTTCTGACACACATGATTTGGGTTCTCTAAGTCATAAGACAGACAGATATTCAGTGTATAAATACCATATTATTATTTCAATAGGTATGTGAGCCCTAGCCATATTTTTTTTACTAGGAGACTTAAAGAGAGTTTGCACTTAAGGGTGCAGAACTGAGAAGGTATAGCCCTCATGGTACATGTGTTGCACACAGTATATATTTTGAGTTACACAAAAAAGTGTTAAATGAATTCTAAGGTTGCAAAGTCAAGCACTTGTGACCTGATTTTTCAGAGTTTTTAGCACTTTCTATGTTCAAAGCACAGCTCCAACTGACTTCATTTGCAGCTGTGAGTGTTCAGCACTTCTGCAAACTCCCACTTCTTTGTCCCAGTATTCCCCCCACACTTCAGCTCCTTATTACACATCTCTCCTCCTCCCCGCACCCCAATGATTCTCAAACCCATTCTCCTCACCCAACCAGTCCCAGACTCTTCTCAGCTCCTCATGCAATCTCAATCCCCCATTTGCCCCCTTGGCTCTCAGTCTCCTTGACAGCCAGTCCCAGTCTACCCTCTCTGTGGCTCCAAGTCTCCCAGACCCAATTCCCTTCTTTCCCCCGCCGCCTTCTATCCCAGTCCCCTTCCTCAGCCTCCTACCTCTGCTACCTCCTGCAGATCCAACCCTTGTTCCCTCTTTATTCAAATCACATGGCTTACTCCTCTATACTTCCTGGGCCCATCAGGGATGTCAATGAGAGCATAGGAGAGACAGTCTCTTTCCTCTCAGTTCAGGTGCCCAGATTTGGCATAACTTGTAGCACCCAGAGCTGCAACTAGAGATAAAATCCTGTTCAGCCTTCTGAAATCCCAGGCTGAGCCTGGAGCATACCCAGTGCAGATGGGATCTTCAGGGAATTTAGCTGCTAAAATCTAAGTCTCTGCTGACCATATATAAACTGCAATTTTTCAAAGGCTTATAACCTGGCCAGATTTTCGTGGGGATAGCAAAAAGTACATCCTGATACAAAGGCCACTACCCTGCTCCAAATCTTGGAGGCACTAGAATTTGGGGGGGGGGGGTTGTTTTGTTTTTTTTTAAAACATGGACAAAACAGTCTATTTTTCCCTTGCTTTGTTGCCAGAAATGGGTGAACCATTTTGGCTGAAATTAAAATAATAATAATAATTAATAATTCAGCCTGAAGCAGACACCCAGCATGCAAAATTTCAGCCCAAATGATTAACGTTTGGCAAAGTTTTAAGCAACTTAAAACAGGGTCGAACAGTGGGAAATTTCAGGCAGCCTTAATAATAAGCAATGCTACCGGCCTTGCCTATGATAAATGACGTCTGTGAACAGTTGGCACTAGCTGAGCCCAAAAAGGAATGTCTATGGGGAGACACTCGAAACAGGAAAAAAAAATTTCCAGCTCCTCTTTCTACATCTCTTCCACCCTCCTCTCTTCGTTCATGGCTTTCAGGCCCACACCCAAGATTAGTTACAAAAGCCTCCGTTAATTTGAAGATAAGGTTGTTCTAACAAAGTTATAACTGGAGTTAAAAAAAAGCCCTAAGCAATTAAAAATACAGAAAGAATTCACACACATTAAAACAACACATTACATATTCCAAAACCAGCTTTAACTCAGGCTTGTCTACACATAAACCTCTACAGCAGCACCGCAGCAGTGTAAATGCTACCTACGCCCATGAGAGAGATGGTAGCTATGTCAACTGGAGAATTCTCTTTGACCTAACGTTAGTCTACACTGGAGATTAGGTCCGAACAGCTATGTCTCTCAGGGGTGTGGATTTTTCACAAGAGACTTAGCGATACTGAAGTAAAGTCGGAGTGTAGACCAGGCCTCAGTCCTTATATACGCACTCAGCCTCTATCTATAGACCAAAAATCATTTCACCCATGTTACATCATCATGTCCAGCATATGCTACAAACCCCCACAAAGCACCACCGACCCACCACAGGTGGCCCATAAACCCAACCAGAGACTATTCTCCAGCTCTCCTGTGTATTATTAGCCACAAAACCCAACATTTTGCCTCTTCCTCATCATATACAGGTCAGAGACTTAAAACTCACTCCCCTTCTTTCCCATTTCAGTCACAAAGCCAAACGATTATCTTTTATACTCCAGTCTCAAAAACACCATTCAACTCCAATCCATTATGAAGAAGAAAACAAAGTCTCTATGTCATTCACCCTCTCTATATGGATTAGAAATAATCCTGGTGGTATATATAGGATGGGAAGGAGCTAAGTGTGTTTCTTCTTCTACTTGGGAACCATTCTGCACCAATTATGAGATAAGAAATAGAAGCGAGCAAAGTCAGAATTAGAACCTTGCTTCTGAAGTACAGTCCTCTCACACTTGAGCCAATTGAAAACCTCTATTATTGTGGTGAAGCCAAAACAATCACAATGTTCTCTCCTGATGCTGCAAGTTGCTCCACATGGGAGAACCCCAGGGAGTAACAGGACTCTGTGAATGCTTGGAGGGTCCACCTACACAGAATAGCTTGCAGGATCAGGGCCTAAACTCCAACCAGTCGCCACAGCACAAACTGCCCATTCACACTATAATTTTAATAATATAATACATTACTATATTGTAATAATATAAAACAATTATTTCAAAATCAGAGATAGGTTCTTAATTCCCTGTAACTCAACAACAGTCGAATTCATTTTCCTCAAACTTTGTAGGAAAAAAAAATTTCCTTTGCTTGCAGAGTAAACCTAGCAATTTTCAGGAAAACCAGTTTTGCTAACCTGTTTTCTGACACTTCAAACATTTATGCATGTGCTTAACTTCGTGTGTGTGCATAAGTGTTTGCATTAGCAGGGCCCAGAGCTGTAGGAGGCTAGAACAGGGTTTATAATGGTGCCCAGCTGCAAATTTAACATTCTTTTTCTGGTAAAAAGAGGGCAAAGGAGGAAAAATGGATAGAGCATCATGCTTTGGAAAATGTGACACAATAACATGTATAAGATCAGAGTAAAACATCTTAACCCAGGTACAGATGCTTTTGGGAATGGCAAGGAGCATATGCATTTGTTTACCCTAGGATTAGCCAAACAGAAGATTGCGGGGATCCACCCACCCTGGCTTAATTCGTTTGACTCCTTTGCATGGTGATCATTTACTTATGAGTTGTTATGGATATATCCGAAGAAAAGGTTTTCATAACATGCATGGGGCTCCTTGTAATGCAGGAGTATTTTTGTGCTGAAATGTTGTTCCTTTGCTTGTGAAGGACAACATCAAAATCAGCACCATTCAGTGACTGCAGATTTAAACAGGGTCTCACATGCATTTTCTGGGTCTGATTTAGGCAGACACTGGTACCCCGTTGGCTCAATCATCCTCCTTCTGAAAGAATTGTGGGACCAAGTTTTCTGCTCATTTTGGTTTTCCCCCACAGCTAGAAGTGGGATGGCCCATAGATTGTAAGCAATTCAAGAGATAGATTGTCTTACTCTACGTTTACATAGGATCAAACACAGAGGTAACACTGAAATAACAGCCATGAGAATGTATGCCTTTGCTATCAGTGGTAAATGGGGAGTGGGGGAGGAAAGATGGTACTAAACCTCTCCTTTGTTTTTAAGAGCCAGTTAGTACCATTTTGCCTTGTGAGAATACACCCGCTCTGCCATGGTAAGTGCAAGGAAAAGCATAATAAGAGAACTTACCAGCTCAGTGGGGTGGGGAACAGCTGCCAAAGGACTACTTTAGGGCTGCAAGTGCAGCTCTCTGCCAAATTTAAAGGGGTAGCCATTTGCAAAACAAGCTGAGAAAGCTTCCTCTTAAAGACTAGAGAGTTGCGATAGCATCCAGAGAGCTGTAAAGGAAGGCATTTGTACAAAAGAGGACAAACTCCTAAGTTTTGGACATATCTAGCTGCAAACCATCCTCCAGGTTGGAGCCTGGTGATTTTAACAGCTATATGTTTTTCATATTATCCTTCTTTAATAAAAAGAAATTACATGCACCGCTACATCACTCAGACAAAGATCATCCATAATAATACTTTGCACTCATATTATGGCTTTCCATCCTAAGATCTCAAATGACTTTAGATATGTTCATTAGTTCTCACAACACTTCTGTGAGGTAAGGAAGGGATATACAAGTGTCACTTCATGCATCCCTGAAAGGTAACCACGGCTGAGGTAGAAAGTAGCCATTGTTTAGCAGCACTCTGCAGTAATTCACAATACTCTAGCTCAGGATGTAAAGCCTACTGCACCTTCTCTCAGTGAACCTGTAGAGGGAATTCCTGCAGGCAGAATGCAATTACCAGAGTTGGAATTTCACAAGCGGTAACATTGTACTCTTTTGAAAAGTGCCGTCCTAAGTAACCACAAGCGCTCAGAACCACGGGTTTTACACCTCATTAGACAAACAGCAAGCAGCACAATATCTCCTTAACATTCTGCTGCAGGGACTTGGACTCAGGATGGACTTTACTGGAAAGTACCACCTACTGAATGACCAACACCTCATTCTACAGGTGTTCCTTGCCAGACTTCCTTTGAACTAGTGACGCCGACCAACCCAGTCCTGCCTGTGAAACCTGCCTCTGAAGTCTGATTGCAGGCTCTATGCTATTTTGCCAAACAAATTGTACAAGGACTTACCATTCCTTCTCAGACATACACATTGATGCCATCACCATAGTGTTTTTAAAGGCTTAATCCTTCCTCCTTTCTCTCTCTCCCCCTGAGCAACCTCAAGTGAAAGTATTAAAATGCCCCATACTGTCCCTGCTTTTCCCCTATTCCCACTATTCTGAGCTAGAGTTTTTGGCTGATTGCTGAGAAGGGCTGCTGAATCAAGGTGACTTGAACCAAAGGGCTTGCAACAGGCAGTAAACAGAACTAACCCCACTAATTTTTCATGCTAATGCCATATGTCTCATACTCTCTCT
Organism: Eretmochelys imbricata; assembly: GCF_965152235.1. Taxonomy (NCBI): domain Eukaryota; kingdom Metazoa; phylum Chordata; order Testudines; family Cheloniidae; genus Eretmochelys; species Eretmochelys imbricata. The sequence goes on along the minus strand of NC_135573.1, from coordinate 100,581,664 downwards.
GAGCCAATCCTCTCCTGTTCAGGATTGTTACTGCTATTCTGAAACGTAGTAATCATAGGTGCTTGTGAACATGGGGAACTCTTTTGTTTACGGAGGTGAAATCAGGCAGAAATCAGGCAGGGGCTCATGATGAAACACTTAAACGTGGGGAAATGATTCCCCCCTCCACACACACTGTCTTTCTAAGACTGATGACGAATGGACAGGGTGTAATTAATGGGACAACTGATATCATTTTACTATATGTTACTGTAGGTAGCTTTGTAAATTCCAGAATGTAGCCCACTTCCCAAGCATAAAGATTTTGTGCCTCAAGGAACTGGTTGTGTGTATAGCAGCTTGTGGGGGTCAGTGGGCCACCCTATTGCATATACTGTCAAAAGGGACTGATAACTGGGATGCGAGGGAGGTGTTGTGTCATACTGATTAAGGCCCTGAGTCAGCAAATCACTTAGCATGTGCTGAATAGCAGCAGGATTGCTCACACGCTTAAAGTTAAGCATATGGTTAAGTGCTTTGGTGAATCAAGCCTAAACTAAGAACAGCAGCACTGGATAACTTGTTCATTGTGAATAAAAGCAAAAAATTACAGATCACTGTGACCTAGATACCACCAGAGGTTAGCAAAAATGATTGGTCAGATGTGACAGGGCCATAGCCACTGCATCAAGCAAGGGTGGGGGAGCTGGCAATGGAGACAGTGAAGTAAGAGGAAGAGAAGGCAACAGCATGTCTTGAATATATATCAGAGCATAGGTACGCAGCAGCAGAAACTCAGGTTTCATCATTTGCATATACACAAATCACTAGCCATCTTTTGACCAGCCTTTCCAAAGCAACCTTATGGCACCACAACTCCCATACTCTTAGCACACTTTGGGCTCTATTTCCATAAATCACAGGACACAAGGATAATAACCTGTCAGCACCCTAATACTGTGTGTAATGTAAAACACCAACTGCCCAAGCACTTTCCTCACACCATGTGCCCCTTTTGTGGGCCGGGGGAGCCCCACCAGCAAAATGCAGAAGTGTGCCAGCAGTTTCTGACCTGATTGCAAAAGCTAACTAAACTAATTTATCACAGCAGGCTAATCAGAATGACAAGGTTGCGTAGGTGACATTCTCCAAAATCTCCAATTTGTTTTTTTTAATCCCCACAGCAATTTATTTTCAGAATAGCAAAGTTTTGTCCAAGAATGTTCCAGAATGTAGTCAAGGTTAACCGTACTGTGAGCTTATTCAATATTTATGATTCTTTTTTATTTGTACTAGGACTTTTTGGGGACTCCAAATGGTCCATTAATCAAACAGAGTGACAAAATAAGCCATTTGACAATTTGTACAGTGGCTGATTTTTTTTTATTTATTTTTTTGTTCAAGAATAAAGGACCAACTTAACTTCATCAGCAGTTCCTGATTAATTGTTACAAAGTGTCATCCATAAATTTTCCTTCGATCTAATAATCCTTTCACAAGACTTAACAATATCCCCAGTGATTTTGGTTTTACTGAGGGCTGAGTTCCTGGAGAAGCAGTGACACAAATAGCTCAAGTGAACTGAGACACCTCCGTGGACAGTCTTCACAGAGTTGACAGTTCTGAAATACAATTATCAGTGTGATCTGCTTAAGAATTCATCATCAGCTCCTGCCTTCTGAAGACTTAAAAAAATACTGAGCCATACAAAGAAAAAGAGGTGATAAGAAGGCATCATTTTCCTCCAGCCTCATAACTGTAAATTGAAGAAAATTATTTTCTTTGCCTGCAGCTCATTGGCATATAGGCAGCATTATATTATAATTTCATAAGCATAAATCCTTTGAATAAATTTCAGAAGAATAACTGAATTAGAAATGCAAGTAAAGTATCTAAAAAACTTAACTGTACGAGGCAGGAAGAACTGGATGCAAGTGAAACTGGCAGAGGGGAAATTTACTGTCTGCCTGCTCATCCTCTGTCTGGGAAGGGAAGGCTCCCCCAGTGCTCCAGCTAAGCTAAATTTTAAGGAGAGAAAAAAAGTTAGTTTAAAGCATCATTTCCATGCACAGCAGGAAAATACAAAATGTGTCCCACCCTGCCACCTTCTTTTACAGAATTTCAGTTGTATTTCATCCTTAATGAATCCTGGAGATACAACAGGTTTGGGGTTGCTATAATTATTGCTATTTGTTTATTTATTAGTAGTATGTTAAGCATATGGAAGATCAAAAAGGTTCCTTCCAACAGTCCCTTGCAACAAACCAGTCACTTATTCACATACAAGTTGCCTAACATTCTCTCCTTAAGTAAATCCTGGGTTACTCTCTCCCTAGTCTGTTCCCTTTCCGCTGGAAATGGTCTAGTATGAAGGGTGAGGCTATTGTCTGGGACAAAGGTAACAGCCAGTGACCCGCGTATATGTCTGTTGACTTACCAAAAAAAAAAAAAAAAAAAAACACCTTTCCAAGAGCCACAAGGAGGAAGCATAGCATTGTGATGGAACTGGCACTGGACACTGGAACAGTTCCAAGTTCTGTTACGGACTTCCTGTCTAATCTTGGTCACTTAGCAAAATCTGTCATGGACTAAGTCAGCTGAGCTAACTTGAATCTAGCTAGTGCAGGTATCAGTAGCAGTGAAGACAGAGCAGTGCAGGCTTCAGAGAAGGCTAGTGATCAGAGTATGTTATTCAGGGTCCATGATGGCTTTTTCGTACCCACACAGTGCTGTCTTCACAGCTGTTACTCATGCTCGCTGGATTCAAGCTAGCTTGGGAAGACTAGGCCAGCTTTTGCTGTGTAGACGTACCCTTAGTCTTGCTGCCCCCTGTAAATAAAAAATAATTCTATTGAACCTTGTGGCAAAAGTCCTGATGATTTCAGCTGGAGAAGGTGCAATAAAGACCCATGTAAGCATTGGGAAAAAATTCAAAATTGGCTGCCTAAACGATATGTGAAAATCCCATATTTGTGGCTGTAAATGTGCACTTATTGGGACAATTACCTCTCTGGTAGTTACTCACCAGGAAAAAGCATGGTCCAGGAGGTAACACACTGAGAGTCAGGTGCCATGGAAAAGTCACCAAACAGCTCTGTGCCTCAGTTTCCCCATATGTGAAAGGTTGGTGATGTGGCTTGCTCGCCTTTGTTAAGTGCTTTTTGCAGGGAGCAGAGTACAAAGTGACATGCTCTAACAGCTGGGCAACACTTTCTCCATTGTAATTTCTGCATAGTCCATGGTCAAAATTTGGTTGAAACATGACCATGTGACTAACCTACAGCATGTCAAATTATACTCATAATTAACAATAATGACACACATGATATGTGTACCATCAAACTGCCATATAAGCAATAGTTAATTAAGCTACACCCTGTTGGTTTGAACTTACTGATGTTTCAACACAAACAGCTCTTAGGTGTGTTGCATAAGATGGAGTACTTAACACGTGCCAGCCTGAAGGGTCAAGCATCAGGGGGTAGCCGTGTTAGTCTGTATCCACAAAAACAACAAGGAGTCTGGTGGCACCTTAAAGACTAACAGATTTATTTGGGCATAAGCTTTCATGGGTAAAAAACACTTCTTCAGATGCATGGAGTGAAAATTACAGATGCAGGCATTATATAATAACATATGAAGAGAAGGGAGTTACCTCACAAGTGGAGAACCAGACGGGGCCACCATCAGAGGACCTATCCACATTAGCCACACCATCAGGGGTCATTCTCCTGAACATCTACTAATGTTATATGTGCCAGCAATGCCCCTCTGCCATGTACATTGGCCAAACCGGACAGTCCCTATGTAAAAAGATAAATGGATACAAATCGAACATCAGGAATGGTAACATACAAAAGCCAGTAGGAGAATACTTCGATCTTCCTGGACATTCTATAATAGATTTAAAAGTAGCTATACTTGAATAAAAAAACTTCAGAAACAGACTTCAAAGAGAAACAGCAGAACTAAAATTCATTGGCAAATTTACCATTAATTTGGGCTTGAATAGGGACTGGGAGTGGCTGGCTCATTACAGAAGCAGCTTTTCCTCTCCTGGAATTGATACCTCCTCATCTATTATGGGGAGTGGACTACATCCACCCTGATCGAATTGGCCCTCTCAATATTGGTTCTCCACTTGTGAGGTAACTCCCTTCCCTTCATGTGTCATTATATAATGCCTGCATCTGTAATTTTCAAGCCATGCATCTGAAGAAGTGTTTTTTTACCCACGAAAGCTTATGCCCAAATAAATCTGTCAGTCTTTAAGGTGCCACCGGACTCCTTGTTCCTGAAGGGTCAGTTGAGTAAAATCAGGAGATAGCTTCATATTATTATTTATTGTGTCAACAGTCTGTGTCGTGCTGTACAAGCAAGGAAGACGCAAGGTGTATAGCCAAGGCTCTTACAGCCTGAATCAGACAGAGTCAATACATTTGACACATAGGGCCTGCTTCTCCTTGGCCTTGCACACCGTATGGTCAGTTACAAAGTGGGTGTAAAACCATTGACTCCAGTAGGCTTTGGTGCTGAAAGCAGTAAAGATTCCTGCAGCTCAGCTTTCTTCACTGTGTATGTGAATGGCATTTTCCACTGTGCAGCTGAGTCAGCTGCACTCATGCATAGCACAGCCTGTCTTTGCTCCCAACATGGCTAAAAAGGGCAAAAGCAACCTTACCAATTGTACTGCACATACCCAAAGTGGGATTTGCAAAGGCTCACAGCTCAGTCAGTCCAAAGCCAATTTTCCATGTAACTTACTGGAAAGTGTGTGTTACATGTTCCAGGCTGTGCCCAATCCACAGAGGACATGGGTCTGTCACAGCTGTCATCAACAGAGGCTGGCTCTTAAATGCAAGCTGTAATGCTCTGGAGTCACCCCAGCCAACCCTGCTTGCAGCCAAGATGATGGTCCTCACATTTCATTCCTATGGACTTCTTGAGGAGGGCTATTTCTCAAGTGAACTTCAAATTTGAACCCTCAAATATGTCAATACTAGACTTGTTCAAAAAACAGTCCCAAGAATTTGCTAATAGGAAAGTGTATGTTTTCACTCTTCTCCCACTCAAAAACAATGGAAGAATTTGGTCTTAAATTATTAAGCAAAAACTTAACATTCAGGCAGAGGCCAGGCCTGGAATGTTTTATCCTGATCGATGAACATTTTGGAAAGCCCTGAGCAAGTCAAAGCAGGGGATTAGTATGGAAATGCATAATCAGTTGCTGATGTTGCCAGTATGGGCTTGATGTAAGATTCGCTGAAGTCAATACAATTCTTTCCATTACCATCACTGGGATCTGGATGAAGCTCTCAGATCAGGGACTGGCAACCTTTGGCACGCGGCCCACCAGGGTAAGCCCCCTAGCGGGCCAGGCTGGTTTGTTTACCTGCCACATCCGCAGATTCAGCTGATCGCGGCTCCCACTGGCCACGGTTCGCCACTCTAGGCCAATAGGGGCTGCAGAAATTGGCAGCCAGCACATCCCTCAGCCCGCGCCGCTTCCCACAGCCCCCATTGGCCTGGAGCGGTGAACCATGGCCAACGGGAGCCGCGAACGGCCGAATCTGCGGACGCGGCAGGTAAACAAACCAGCCTGGCCCTCTAAGGGGCTTAGCCTGGTGGGCCACATGCCAAAGGTTGCCAGTCCCTGCCTCAGATACTAATACTTAGTGGACTATCACTGAAAGAGATTTGAATGGGTTTAACTACCCAATTTCCATATGTTGTACTAAATGGCCTGGAGTTAGAATTCACTGACCTGTTACCATCTCACCAATTAATTAGGCCCAGCTCATTCCTTCCCATGAAAAAATCTGTAGGAGAGTGGTCTGAGGGAGGAATTATCTGAAGGACTCCGTGATGACAAACTCCCCAACATGTCCCACTGGAGCAAAGGGGATGTTGCCTGCCCTGGAAAAGGCTGTGGGGCCTGCTCCCAAATCTGGTGGATCACCAGGGAGCCCCAGAGGTCCAGTTCTGGCTCCCAACGTGACTCCATGGTACCAGCAACTACACATGGTTCTAACTGCTCTCAGGGCCCCAGGATGTATATTGCTTTACCTAGCTAATTTCCATTGGCCAGAGAGGAGATGATTTGTTGCTGCATCTCTGCCAACAATTCTTCCTGTATCCTTCTGCAACTCTTGTACTAGATTGTGCTAGCATATTCTACTGATCAACATGTGTTACGAGTCCCCCATCTGTGCCTAATCCACAGAGAGTGTGTTTGGTACTGCTCCCAGCTACAGAGTGTAATTCTCTAGTTCAAGCTGCAGAGACTCTGCCTTTAGCTCTGGAAATCCTTGGGTTCAATCGCCAGAGTCAGCCAAGATGGCAGCTCTCACATAAGTACAAACTTGGACAGCTGAGACTGACCTCAGCAGGATCCAGGGTGTAGTGGGATGATGCCACAGATGTGCCTGACACCCCCACCTCCTGGCATCTGGAAGGGGGGATATCCATGCACAGAGAGTACCTTCTGTGTGAGGATCTAGGTGGCACAACCTTAGTTAAAGTTTGAAAAGCTCTTTGTAAGAGTGTGACAGATCTGGTTGGGCACCCCCTTGCTGACCCTCTCCCAGATTGCTATGGGTGGGGGGGATCCACTCCTCTGTGTCTGAATCCCTAGGTGTTTTAACCTACAGAACCTGAACAAAGTCCAGCCACTTCCCCCATCCTGGGGTCTGAAGGCATACTCTCAGAGTGAAGACCCTGTGTCTAACACTCCTTTCTGAGAGCTGGAACCTGCCTAGTCCCTCTGGACCCTTCAGACTCCCCTGAACCTAAATACACCCTCTCCTGGAGCTCCACCGCAAAGGAGTTTCTGGTTTACAGTTTAACTCTCTCTGCAGGTACACAGTACTTGTGAAGCATTTAACACACCAATACACTTTGCTCAGAATCTAACACATTATTGCTCCTTTACTTAAACGTATAACCACGAGACCATATAGATCCTTTAGAAAATAAACATCAGAACTGCAATGCTCTGTCTCGGTTTCCTCCCCGGGGCATTCTTTGGGATAGGGTCAGAGTCTGTTGGGTGGTCCAATGTCCTGCTTCAGTGCATGGCTTGTGGACTGGAATCTAAGGCCTTCTTCCCCCTTGGCCAGCTTACTTCCTTTGTCCTTAACCAGCCTGACCTCTTCCTTCTTCCTGTCTTCCTGTGTGGGTCTCTATTTAATGCCCCCTTCCAATACCTGGTTTTCTTAGTTCTGTCTTTTGGATAACTTTCAACTGCTCTCCTCTTTCCACATCCCTTCAGATGGTTGAGATAAAAATGCTTTTCCAAGGATGCCTACGAACAAAGAATACAGCATTTGGCATGAGGTGGTCTCATTACTGTCATCCCCAGTGGGCCCTGCATTTGAGGTGGCCCTGTTGGCCACCTGTGTTTTCTTCTGCATGGTACATCCACTCCCTCACAGGTGCAAGCTGTAATGAGAGGGGCGTGTAGCTGTAAGCCCGGGGTGTTTGCAAGGCTGTGGGTTGCCTAGTTTGTGTATTTATTTATTTATTGGGAGGGAGGGATGTCACTTTTTTCATCAATTTAATTAGATACAATTTGTCTCAGCTTTTCTGCATGGCATTTGTTTACTTTCTCATCAGGACCGACAGAGGCCAATTAGTGTACGATAATTGTTTAACCTAGACAGTGTGCTGTACTTGCTGAGACGGAGGGAGGCAGGGATGAAGGAGTAGTAATAGGCCTTGGTATGGTGCAAGGTTCTTCAGAAATCACTGACATGATACTGTACTTTGGAAGCATAAGTTCCTTTGACAGCCCAGCAGTCCTGATTCCTTGTTCTCTGTCACCGCTATCATGGTAGGATCAATTTCCAAAGTTAATTCTTCAATTCCATAATGCCCAAAGCACTGAGCTGCATTAATTCCTTCCCGGGATGCCCCCTGAAAGAGAAATCCACTGCAACCATAGAAACTAGAGGACTTAAGTGATGTGTCATGTACATGTGCAGCCCCTGTTTTTGAAACCTTTGCCAAGAACACAATGTGAGAGCCTGTGAGAAGGTTTATTTCATTCTTCCTTCCCGTATATCTTTATACATAGGCAGAATCAACTGTGGATAACGAAAGAATACTTATTTCTTTTTCTGATGTTATGCAGAGCTTCTCGAAGACTGACAGTGTTTGTAGTGTAAGCAAAGCTGTGGAGAAATCCAAAAAAGGGTAGCAACACTGGTACACTAGGCAGCCAACTGCTGAGAACTGGTTTCTCAGAAGAAGGGAGTAAGTGGAGGAGAAGGCAGCAATTGAGTTCTGAATGACAAGATGTTTAGTGTCACTTCAACTCTGTGGAACAGTTTAAATTCTGAGTAACCAGTTTTGGTATTCCTTTGAAGCAGTTTTGCATGATCCTGGAAAAGCTGTCAACTTTTTTTTTTTATGGGGAGAGAGAAGGCCATACTGAGATCAGTTCACTCAGGTATCCATTCTAAAAGAAGGCTGACACTGTTTGCTATAGTTATAAAAGATACAGTAGCAACAGGATGCATTATAAATGAAAGGAGAGTCAAACAAGGAAATAAATACCTTTCCTTTCTTTCTTTTTCCTCTCCTTCTTTCTTTCGTCTTTTAAATCAGTCTGATGTTGTGATTAACTTGCATTCTGCAGCACAGTTGATATGACAGTCAACCAAATTAATCCCATTATGCAAAATCCAGTTCACAAGTGGCTTTGCCTTTTTTTAAAAAATTATGTCAATTTCCTCATAAATTGGAGAGACCATGTCAGTTTTCTGTACCGCACATAGACACTACACAGTGCTGTATGTCTATATTCCTTTAATGCAGAAAGATACACATTTTAGCTCACTGGCATAAATGAAGATTCATAACTTTAATGCCGATGTTTCTGTTTAGATGGGGCTTATATGAGAATTGCCATTAATTTTGGCATTCATTTTCATTCTTGTACTTTGCAACATACCAGCTGTAGGAAAACAAGATTAGGAGCTTTAAAAAATAATCAACCCAGCCATCTAAAATAAAAATACTTAATTACTTTAGTACTGGAAACATGATTTTCTCTTGCATGCTTTTTTCCTGTTTAAAGGAATTCACAGTCTCTAGTAACTAGCCTCCTATGGACTCCCTGGTATGTGCCTAGCGTCAAGCAGCTGTAGCATAGAAATCTCCACAACTGCTATTCTCTTGGCTGAGTGTGGCCATGCTGTAGGTGGCCAAATCTGTTTGGCATTGACCAGGCTCTGTGAATTCCCTGCATCCAACCAACTTGTCAAATTAAAACCTTTCCTGCTTTGAGCTGAAGAGCAGCCGTGATGCTGAAGGTTCTTGCACTCTAGCCCTTTGTCACCGGCACAGTGAGCCTCCAACATCTGCTCACTGGACTCAGCTTTTGCACCTTGTTCATTTATAATGCAGCAAAGTCCCTGCATCCTCAGCACAGACGCTAAATGTTTAAATGAAGTGTCTCAGATTTTTTTTAAAAATGGAGTTGAGGCTCCAGGGGCTAAATTACTTACGGAATTCAGTGTATATAGATATATTTACATGGTTATTCTTTTTCATGTGCTATTTTTTTATCCTGATACTGCTTTCTCATACAGTGAAATGTTGACTTTTTTCCACATGCTTTAGATTTATTAGACATGTGTCAAGTTGTCAGCCTCCTGCCGTTTGCATTTGTGTCCACCTTGCAAACAGCCGGGAAATCCCCCCACCCCGTGAATGTTCACTTCTTGGCAGTTCTGAAACAAATTTTGAACAGTTGCTGTTCCTATTGATACTGATAGTGTGATGTTCAAAAAAGAAGGGCGTTTCATTTCCCCCCAAAGTTTCTGACACATTCTGTCATATCATATCACATCCCATCCTGATGCACCAAAAACAACAACAAAAGAAGGAGGGCATAAACTATGCTGTTCACACACAGATCATGAGCCACTGATGAACCCCCCGCCCATCTGTTCACCATTTCACTTCCTTTGTTCTACCTTTATTATATGTATTCTTCAATAAAATGAATTCCTACTACTTCAGCGACATTGCAGCTCACTCTTCTTAATCTGTTTGAACTATCTGCAAGGATCTCTGTGCCTTCCCCCTTTCACCGCCACCCACGAGGGGAGCTCAGTGACACCTGAAAAAAAAAGAATGCAGGGAATGAAGCCTTGAAGCACAGAATGTCTTCAAGCCTCTAGGGGGAAGGGGGAAAGCTCCCAATAGCAGTGAAGATACAAAGGAAATAATTCCACATTGGGAATCTTGATAGCAGAGGTGGGCTCAAGTTGCAAAATGTGAATAAAATGCTCTGTGTTATGTATTCATGGTTATTATTATTTGTACTACAGTAATGTTCAGTTGTGCTGGAACGAGGGGGCTGGGAGTCCCGCCACAACCCCTGGTTTGATGTAGTAATAACAAACACCAAATACATGGTTTCCATCATCGGTACCCCCACTATAAAAATTGTTCCAGCACCCCTGGTAGTGTTCAGATCCCTCAATAAAGATCAGGGGTCTGTTGTGCAGAGGTATACATGATCCTTGGCCTGAAGATTAGGTGCAAGTTATTTCTAGCACTCTAAAATGCTTAGGGATTTTTAGATTTGGAGTTTTGGTCTGGGTTGTTATAAAAACCAGATTCAAAATTTAGTTCTAGATCTAGGTTCAGAATGTCCTCCACCTAAATTTCAGAGGTACTTGGATCTGGTTACCTAGCTTGAGAGTATCTTTAATTACTAATAGTTCAGTACTTTCCTTCTCCCCTAACCTTGCTCCTTTCCCCTCATCCCAGCAGTGCATTCACTGTGCACCCTTCCAGTGTCTTAGAAGGTAAGTGGCCTGAGACACTTGGATACCTCCAGCACTATCTACTGATCTTTGGCCTTTGTCAAGCTCCATATTCTCCAGAAACTCTCCTTCCAGAAATGGTGTTTCAACATTGGAAATGCTGATCAGTTTTCTGGTATGGAAATGTCATTCCCAGAGTTGTTATATTCCAGATGTAGTATTTCTAGGAGTAACATTAAACAGGTAAAAAGGGAGTGCTTCCATGCTCTGTGCCTAAATTCCTATAGCAACAACAAGAGGAACCATCAGAATTTGAATTCAAGGCTCTTGACTCCAAACATCCAGGTCCCTGATCTGTGAGCTAAGGGACATTGCCGCTAGATCAGGCAGTAGAGAAAACTATTAGAAACAAAGACTCCAATCCTCAGGTGCAGCCGTCACTTTTCACAGGACAGGTAACAGGCAAAGGTAACTGCACATCACTCTTACTGTCCCCCAGCCCTCAAGGCTGCCAGGAACCAATTCCAACCTACTATGCATCTGGCTTTGACATTCTCCAATGGCACTAGAGCTCACACCAAACTCCCTTAGCCAATATGCTCCTGGCAGCCCCAAAGACCCAGGGCTGGGAAGAGAGGTCGTGTAGTGCTAGTTGTATCACACTATGAAATTTCCTTCACGGGAGGCCTCAGCTGGCCACTTAGGCCAACTTTAAGTCTGAAAATGCAAATTCCAGTTCAAAAGCCTTACATTCATCAAATCTCATTGTGCTACGTGGGATCATCTCCTGAAACAGGGAGGAGGAATATGCCTCCCACTTTGGGAGCACTGTCCATCCCATCCACGAAGTCTTATAACCAGGGCAGCTGTCTGGGGGTAGGAAGGGCAGCACCCATTTGCTTAGTTACTATTAACATTCATCTACAGCAGGGGTTCTCAAACTGGAGGTCGGGACCCTTCAGCGGGTCGCAAGATTATTACGTGGGGGGCCGCAAGCTGTCAGCCTCCACCCCAAACCCTGCTTTGTCTCCAGCATTTATAATGGTGTTAAATATATTAAAAAGTGTTTTTAATTTATGGGGGGGGGTGTCGCACTCAGAGGCTTGCTCTGTGAAAGGGGTCACCAGTACAAAATTTGAGAACCACTGATCTACAGTAATATTTCAAGGGGTGATAAAATGATGATGATGAAAAGTACCTTTAAAGTGTATCAGAATACATGGCCTTTGATGCTGCAAGCTAAAAATTTCTGCCACAGTGATGGGTGCAGTTTCCTATCCCCAGAGACACTGTCCTTGCCTTCTCAAGTGCAAAAGCCTGAAAATGACACTGTTGTGCTGACAGAAGGATTCATGCAGCATCTCTGTATTCACTGCATCTGAATTCACTCCTGCTGTACGTTCAGTCAGTGTGGAATATTATAAACATCTTCACATGTACATTACACCCCAACTCATTGGCTGCTATGCTCTGCAGACTAAACATTCAATCTGCCAACAATTGCGTTATCATGCCAGCCAAGATGCAAACCTGAACCATATGGGCGGAAGAGGGACTCATTACTTCCACACTGCTGTCTCCCTTCTTATCCCTCTGTTCCCCTATTTTGAAATGGACCAGCTCTTGCCGCATGATATCAGGGGTGACGTAAGAAAGGAGCTATTTGAGAAAATTATTCTGGTTTTTTTTTTTGTCTCAGCACAAAATGTTTACCCACTGTTTGTTCATCAAACATAAGGTTTCACAAAAAGTTGTAATAAAACAAATAGAAAACATTTAAAAATCTGTGCTGAAGATTTAGCCAAAATGGCAAGGAGCAGCAGAAACTCACTCTGTCTCAGTGACTGGGGATAGATTCTCTGAGAGGGAAAAGTGAAATCATCTATTAGGGAGGTGAAAAATATATTTGTATTAAACATTAGCTTGTACCAATTAAAATACGTTGAGAGCCTTGTTTACAAATTGGGCCTTCACTTCTGTGGGCACAGTTTTGCACCCTGAAGTGAAATTCAACCCTGTGCAGAAGGGCAAGAAGAGACCCACCCATGTACTGCTTAAGCACTCAGATAGGGAATAAGTGGAATTTAAGTGGTGCATAGGCCTGGTTTTGGCACAATGAGTCGTGCCCTGCAAATCATTCATGTTGTTAAGGAACACAAGAATTGCCATACCAGCTCCATCTTGTCTAAGCAGGCCACTTGTCTTGTTTTAAGCCCCACAATCCTGTTTTTGTGTTGTTTGTCTCCTGTTCCGTACTGAGACAAAACCAGACATGGTTTGGTCTAGTGTCATGAGCTGAGGATGCTATTTTGCAAAACCCACTGCTCCATCCCCACTGGAATAACCTCACATGGACACAAGCAAGGGCCCACGTCGTGTATTCTGGTGGTGCATCACTGGCTGTCTCTGACAGTGGCTAATAGTAGATGCTTCAGAGGGAAATACAGAGTTTCTTGCAACAGATAATTACGTAACAACCTGCCCACGGGGGGAAGTTTTGCTGGTAATTCATCATGGGCACAGAAATGGGTATATATGGTTTTAAAATTTAGGCTCTAAGAGCCTGATCGAATCCTCATTGACATCAATGGGAATCTTTATGTTGACTTCACTTGGCTCGGGCTTTGGATCAGGCTCTTAATGATCAGTTCCTCTGCAATAATATGCTTGGAGGACAGCTGCAGTCCTATTTAACAAACACAAACATTAAGTGCCAATCAGGTAATACAGCCATGTGTGCATACACATATAGACACACTCTTCCACTCACTCTTCCTCTGAGTGCAGCGCTTAAATTACTTGCAGCAGTATTTGAAAAACAAGTGAGACATATCTCAGGACTCGGGAGATAGGCCTGAAACCAGGAAAAATTGATATTTTTTCATATTCGCTGCCAGATATTGCACAGCTACATGGCTATATGCAGATAGAGGACAATGTGCATCTTATCATGCCGATGATAGATTCCACACCGGCTTTAAAGGAATAAATCATTCATTTAAATAATGGATTTTGTTTACTACACAAGTTTTTTTCAAAAAAGATTTTACTGCCATCTCAACGGAAAAACAAAAGCCTTTTAATATATGGCCCAAACTGAGATGCAACTGAGAAAAACCCTGCCTGGGGATTAGCAGTTTTTATGCTATTTGGCTGAGCTGTTTGAAAGTCTTTTTAACCGCTAGTAGTTTTATCAACGTGATGTTATGGACAAACCCAACAGACACTAGGCCAAAGAACAAAAAAACAGACCTCTTTCCTTTAAATCTAATGGAATGTTTTGAAGCTCTGTTGAGCATGGTTTACATGTTGTAGTCTCCCTTTCCTCCTCACCTCTTTCTCAAGGCGTTCCTAGACCTGTCCATTTCACCAACATTTCCTCTAATAGGAAAACAGGAACTTAAGCTCTTTGAGGTAGGGATGTTTTCTAACTGTGTGTTTGTACAGAGCCTAGCACAATGCAGCTTTGATCTCAGCTGCAGCCTTAAGAATTACCATAAAAAATAAGAGTAATAACAGGACTAGTGTAACATTATTTATTACAAAGACAGACAGGATTTTGATGGAGATGGGCTGAAGAGCCGGTATTTGGCTCTGGATCAAGTTTAGCTAAGGGCTGAATTAAAGCTGGGAGTCTCATTTGGTCGAAATGGTGAGTTGTTCTGCAATGATTTACAGTGCATCCAAAGCTACTGGAAAACAGGCCCTTTTGGATCTGTATGCAACTCAGAACCAGAACCATGGGTTCAGGCTCTGAGTAGGAATCTGATTCAAAACGCTCCTCCCAACGATAACATTCAGAGGCACTCAAATCTGAGGTTCTGGATTTGTCCCACATAACTATTAGTTTAACTTTTTTTTAAACAAAAGTTCACCAATTTACACACTACTACAGAATGTGCTCCTTTGATTGCCAAGATCTGACGGAAAGAATCAAACTGCCAGGGTGTTAGAAGGTTAGAATACTATACAGCCTTGTGGAAGCCAGGTGTGTGGCTCAGAGGTTCGCAAATTGTGGTCTGTGGACCACCACAGTTTTTGAGAGTGAAGCAGTGGGGAATTGGAGTGTTTGGATGCAAGGTTGACTTATGAGACACTCTTTCAGTTGATAAGTGGAGCATAGAATGAATAATTTGGAGAACCACTAATCTAGGCAGACAATTTTTGAGCACTTGACTGACCTACAGGATCATAGAAGTGGAAAAGACCCGCTAGATCTATGTCTATACCCTGATTTAGACATGTCTTACAGGTGTCATATCAACCACTAATTATTAGGTGGATTAGGTGCTCAGGAAGTCCTCTGTCATTCACGCAAAATTCTTGGAAGTCGATTATCAGTCAGCTTCCTGCTCATCAATTTTCAAGTCTATCAGAGCTTTAAGATGTTGCTTACATTTTTAAAATGTTGTCTAAAGCCATGGTAAAGCTGCACATGGTAAAAGACTAGGTAGGATACAAGAATTTTTTAAAACAAAAAATATAACTTTGAGGTTTTTTCCCAGATAGATGCTAGCTACTATCCCAGCTCTCTGTAGCTTCTAAACTAATTTTCAAGATTAACACAAAAGGGTGAGATGAAGGGACTGATTAACAGAGCTGTCTGAATTATTAACAACAAATATTAATTCAAAATATTTCATCTTTTGCTGTTTGCAAATGGTCCACCACACCAAAAGATTATGATTTTCTTAAATGTATTTGTTATTCCAAATTATTCACTGAAAAATGTCATCAAATAATTCTTGATTTGTAGCTTGCTTGCATGTAAGTTATTGAAAGTACTGTATTTGATACTTAGAATTGAAGCTGTTTTGACTGGACAGCTAGACCATGTGGTATATTTCTGCTTCCTTGTTTGATAAACATAACTCCCAGAACTCTGATGTGAATACATGCAATTAGGTGTTTCCAATTTGCTTTCCTCACATATGCTTAAAAAGCTTAAAATGCTATGTGCTTAAAATTCTCTGTTTCAGCAAATATTCCCAATAGTAAACACGTTTGCTATAATGTTGGAGGAAAGTGAGTACAAAAGGGGTGTGAATACAGTCAAAGTAAATTAGTTTAATATTTGATTAATATTTAATTAATTTTAATTAATACTCACTTTTTTTTGCAGTATTCACCCAGCTCTATTAATGAAGGCCCTTATCCTGTTAGCAGTGGCTCATGAAGGCTTCCAAAAATTCTGCTGTGATGTCACTGAATGAATCAATGAATGCACTTAGTTATCCTGCCAAGAGAACCATGCAGGCGCAACCCTGGGCCTCCCCATTGAATTTGCGGCCTAAGCAAATTCCTTCATTCCCTTAAAGCTCTCTTCCAGAGGCTCCCCTGAAACTTGTCAGGCACATCCATCCATCCATCCACCCAGATTGGCTGACTCTGAGAAGACTGCATGGTACCCCACATTGCAGAGAAAAAGGAAGACCATTACTACTGGGTAGAGAACTTAGCTAGAACTCAACGGTTACCAAATTCCATAGACCATTTACACATCAAGGGAGATGAATTTATATGGAGTTCACATGAATTTCATTTGACTTTCCTCGTCTGTGGGTAGATTCAAAAGGAACTGCTCCCTGACTTGAAACAAGAAACACAGTAAATACAACTCTCAAAGTTTTCATTCTTAATGTATAAGTAGCTTTCAGTTCATTACAGTGTTATTAGTCAGTCTTCATAAAAGTCTTATGCATCTTCATTAAAAATGGAAGTTCACACCATTTTATGTTCCCATAAAAATGGGTGGTGGTAGCTTTGATTCATTTCTTCACATACAGTGAACTTTACAGCAAATTGGACAGTGTAATTCAGTTCCTATTTCTGTGAATTTTTGTTGTTGGTAGAAAATCGATAAAATTCATATGTAATCATATTGCCTTTGCAAGAGATATTTAAGAAATAATATCCTGAGGTAATGATTGCATGGCTTAATTATTAATACCATCCTTTCAGGCATGACAGTATGCATCCCTTTTATCAGGCTTGACTTCTATAAAAAATATTTTTCCTGTCTAAATCTCGTTACATGCCGTAGAAGTGTATCTAAATTTTATACGTGCATGTAGCTGTGTGTGTGTGTTTGGCGGGGGGAACAGCAGCACCTGTTACTACCACTTTGCTTTACAGATATGTCATCATTTTCAGGATAAGTGCTGATTTTGAAGGAGTTTCCTAGCAAAGCTATAAAAACAACGACTGTTAAGTTTTAGCACAGAGTGAGTTTTAATTTTAAATCCAAATTTCAGGTACATTGGATAGGCAATTTTGACATTATACTAGCTCAAAAATGAAGGTTTTGGGGTTTGGATAACTACTGAACTCCTTTAACTAAATCAGCTTTTTCATGTTCTCCATTCAAGAGAGGAGGGTAGTTGTTGGCTTTTCCTTCTGTTCATTTTGTCCTTTCTCAAACGCTCATGTGGCAAAGGTGAGCAAGACATATACTAAAACATTCTGGCTCTGATCCCTGCCCTGCACTGGGGTCATTTTTTCAAAGTGATCCTAAAACTAGCATAGCTGGCCACAGGAGGACCGCCCCAAATCTAAGGGGGTCCTCCACTGTTGTAGACCAGGCATGGACACTCCTATGGCACTGGGACATAGTTGGAGTTTCTTCGTGACTTGGGAATCCCTGACTACTGCATCAAGTTAAGAATTATTTAGACAAGTTAGATGTTGTCAAGTCAGCTACGCCTGAAGAAATATATCCTAGAATACTTAAGGAACTGACTGAAGAGATCTCTGAGCCATTAACAATTATCTTTGAGAATTCATGGAGGATGGGAGATATCCCAGAACAAATACAATACCTATCAATAAAAAGGGGAATAAGGACAAACCAAGAAATTATAGACTAGTCAGATGAACTTTGGTACCCAGAAAGATAATGGAGCAAATAATCAAACGAGCAATTTGTAAGCATCTAGAAGATAATAAGGTGATAAGTAACCATCAATATGGATTTGTCAAGAACAAATTATGTCAAACCAACTTAATACGGACTGCCTAGGAAGGAGTACTGCAAAAAAGGATCTGGGGATTCTAGTGGATCACAGACTAAATAGGAGCCAACAATGTAATACTGTTGCAAAAAAAGCGAAGATCATTCTGGGGTGTATTACCAGAAGTGTTGTAAGCAAGAGACAAGTAGTAAGTCTTCTACTCTACCTGGCACTAGCAAGGCCTAGCTGGAGTATTGTGTCCAGTTCTGGGCACCACACTTTGGGAAAGCTGTGGACACATTGAAGAAAGTCCAGAGGACGGCATCAAAAATGGTGAAAGGTCTAGAAGACATGACCTAAGAAGAAAGATTGAAAAAACTAGGTTTGTTTAGTCTGTAGAAGAGAACATGGAAGGGGGACATAATAATAATCTTCAAGTATGTAAAAAGTTGTTATAAAAAGGACAGTGATAAATTGTTCTCCTTATCTACTGAGGACAGGACAGAAAGCAATGGGATTAAATTGAAGCAAGGGCAATTTAGGTTAGACATTAGGAAAAACTTCCTAACTCTAAGGGTAGTTAAGCACTGGAACAAATTACCTCGGGATGTTATGGAATCTCCATTATTGGAGGTTTTTCAGAAAAGGTCAGATCTGTTTTTCAGAACCTGTCAGGGATAGTCTAGGCACTACTTAGTACTACCTCAGTGCAGGGGACTGGACTAGATGACCAATCAAGATAACTTCTAGTTCTCCATTATTATGATCATCACTTTGGGCCACTATAACTTAAACCAGTCTGCAAAATCCATTAACTTATTCTGAGGGCACTGGCATGGTACACCGCATCTGGGGAGCACAAAGGTGACCTTTGCACATATCCCCACTTGAATTGTACTGTGTGATCCTCAGCTGCATCTGAGGCTGAGAACAACTGTATCTGCTCTTCTGCCATTGGAGGTGAGGGAAGATTCTTTGCCTAATTGAGGACATTATTTTCCCGGTAAAATATATTATCATTTTTCTGCTCCTTTTCATTTAACCCTCTCTTTTCTATTGAAAACCTCTTTTCTGCCTCTCCTTCCCCCCTTTTTTTCATTTTTCTTTTCTTTTTTTTCATGGTAAAGCAGACTTGACTGAATAGTCTAGAGCAGTGTTTCTCAAATGCGGCCACTGTGGCCACATGCAGCCACCAGGGGCTTTTCTTGGGGCCACAGCCTCCTGGGCATGATTGAGGGGGTAAAGTAGTGGCCCCTCCCCTCCCTGTTGTTCCTGGATGCACCACCTTGGTGTTGGTTGCTGGGGCCACCCGCAGGGGGTTGGGCCCTCCTCTGGAGATACCTGGGGCACAATGCTGGAGGAGCAGGCAGCCCGTGATTTCCCCACCTTTCCAGGGGCGGTGGGGCTCAGGCTTTGGGCTTCAGCCCTGGGGTAGCAGGGTGGCAGACTCTGGCCACGGGGCTTTGGGCTGCATCCCTAGGCTCTGGCTGCACAGCGGCAGGTCCCAGGCTCCAGCCACATGGCTTCAGGCTCCATACCCAATCTGCACTGGTGTAATACACTAGTTTTATGTTGGTTAAAAATCAGTGGAAACACAGTAGAGAATCAATCCCTGAATTTGGCTTTTAATAATAAGCAAAGAAATCCCGAAAGAAATATTAACTCCATGATATACCTAGTTAATACAGTCCAGGAGGAAGAAAAAACTCAGACCCCATTTTTTAGGGTAATATCTCACATGCCAGAACTATGTAGAATGAGCCCTTTAGTAAATGAGTGGCTCAATATGAGAAAAGGCAAATAAATATGATGCATTTTGAGAAAGAAGAGCTCCAGAGGCAGATTAACTGGAAAAAGATGGTTGGACATAAGAAGTCACCTTTCACTTGTGAACAATGGGCTGCTTCCATTTGCTAGAAGAAGAATGAACATCTGTGAGAGCTTCTTTGTTATTAGTGCTGTTTCAGAAGCCATTTTGAGAGTCCAGCTGTAAATTGGCTATAAACACTTGCCAAATGCAAGGGGAGTGGTTTCCACTTTGGGCTCTGTGTTTATTATTTCTGCACTGGCAACAGAATTGAATTCATAGCAGCAGCAAAACAAAGACAGTTCTGAGTTATACTGTAATTCACTGCAGGAGATTTATGAACATTATTTTCCTGTAAAATTCAGCATTTTTCGCTTTACTACTTGTAACCTGTAAGTGGCATAAAACTGTGTACCTAGCAGGATTTCCTATCACAATGAGTAACAAACATCGGTGCTGGAACTGCATTACATTCACATGTGGTTATACAGTATGCATAAATTGTGCCTTTATGTTTAACTTGTCTAATCAGCTCACCATATCAAAACTTAATAAGTAGCTGCTTCTCATTTAAAGGTCTAGTAAAACTGCAATTACTATGGCTGTAAGATGCCATGTTTCGGAAAGTGCATTAAATAGTTTTATAGATATGGTTAGAAGTACTTGTGTAGTTGTTTTTATGAAAGTGAATGACTTCATTAATAATGGGAGTCAGAGACAGAAATCTAAGTTGGGAGCTGGGAGAAGTTCTGCCTTTGAATTCCTTCCTTATAGATTATCTTTAAAGTGTTAGTGACTTTGGTCTCCTCTCAAGAATCCAGGCATAGCTGTGGCCAGTGTAATGCACCGTGTGGTTCTGTTTTGTAAGGGTCTGTGTTGTAAAACAGCATTAATGCTATGGATAGACCCAAAGGGCCTCATCGTAATTTCAGACCGATTTTCCATCAGTGGAACTACATTGACTTCGGTGGAGTTATTCCAGATGTATACCAGTGTACCGGTAATTCAAACCAGGATCTGGAGCCTCTTTTACAAAGTGAGACTGTATGAAAAAAGTCTTCATGAGCCTCATGAACTAATATGCTATGCATCAAACCACGATAACTGAGAACAAGGGGCCTGATTCACAGATGTGCTAATTTGAGGACACTCAGAAGCTTGCAGAGGGTCCCAGTACATCATATGATTGATCTCTCAGACCCTATGGGAATCTTTCCATTACCTGCAGTGGGTTTTGGAGCCAGCGCCTAGTGGACACATCTTCCATTTCTTTCTATGTGATTTTGGAAAGTGGCTTTATGTCCTACTTAGCATTCCCATTCCCATTTCACCTTCTATTCTAGGACAATTTACGGAGGTCCTATTGCAAGCATTTAGACCAAAGAAGAAACCCCCCTCTCTTTCAATATGGCTAGAAGGAAACTATCATTTAATCCAGTGGTAACTTAAATTAGACTTCTCACTATCTGCACAGATATTGTTGGCAAAATCTGTACATTTTTTAAAATGTATTTTTTGAAAAAGGAAATCTCAGATTTACTGTAAATGCAGACCAGGGAGGAAATAGCAGATGGGCAATGTTTAAGTTACAAACCTAAGGGAAGCTTTTTCATAGAAAACTCTTAAACTGCAGCTCTTAAAATAAAGAAAGATTTTCTGTTTTCCACAGTGACTCACTATACCTTTTATTTAGACAGTTGGTAAAAACACCACATCACATATTTCACTATTTTTTTTTTTTGCAGTCGGCTGCAGTTTAAAACTATGTTGTTTCTCCTTTTAAAGGGAGGCAAGAATCTACAGTAAGGCATTTTGCCTTTTATTATTTATTGGAACTCCAAACGTGTTTTGGAATGTTTAATATTCCCATTCAGATCCACAGCACAGCACCCTCTGGTGCACATATTAAGGAGAAGGATTAGAACTATTATGGGGGCTTTGTTCATTTTCTGGTAGACATTTCGCAGAGATAAATTTTAACCCTCATTCAGAAATACAACAAAAACATAATGATTAGAAATAGATCATCTTACCCTTCAAGCAATGTTTATTCAAGTTCTTCTTGCAGGATTTCTAGTTAACTTATTTGCAGAGTAGGAAGACTTCCTTTCCACATAACTGATTGGTAATGATTATGTGTCTGCAGTAAGACAGCTAGCTGCATAGCAAGAGCCAGTATGCTCCCATAGGGACCAATGCTGTGAGGTACTCCCGCTAATGCCAATGGCAGCTGAGAACACTCAACCCTTTGCAGGCAGTACTCAGGACCCTGCACGATGGGGCTCCTGTAGAGTGTTATGTAGGTTGGCCTGTAAATTGTTGAAAAAGCTCAGAGATTAAGTTGCTTGCACTGTGTGTGTCTAAGGGTGGCACTGCTTAATGGCCCATAAGTTTTGCTACTTAAGACTTGAGCTAACTTATGGTTTTTGTCTTATAGAAGATATCCCATTATCCACTTTGTGTATCTATTCTGAAGGGTTCATATAGCTGCACTTCCTGCTTTTTAACATTTAGAGTCAAATTCTACCCTCAGATACTTGCACACAATAAACAAGAGTTGTACATTAATACGTGAGGGAAAAAATCTGGCCCGTAGTCATATGCCAGAGTAGCCTACCCTGCATGGATAGGTAACTTTGATTAGCATTGATAGGAGTGACACAAGATCAATGAGGGGAGAATAGACTCTTAGGGCAGAAAAATAATCATAAATACAAAATTATATTTATACACCAACATTCTACCAGAGCTAGACTTGTCCTCACCTGATAGTAGAGAGATATTAAAAAATCTCACCCATGGCAAAAATAAACAAACAAATAATCACATTTGTGAAAGAAAATATTTTTTGCCTTCATCTCAATTTTCTTGGAAGCTAAAGGCAGTTGTCATAGTGAGAGAATTATTTGGATATGAAAATAACAAATGTCCATGAAGAGCAAATTTGGGAAAACTGATGATTTTCCCCAAAGGTTGGGGATCTCTGTCTTCATGGTGAAAAGCCATGTTCACTGGCAGAAACAATCAAATATGAAATGTGTCCAGTTTTATTAGGAACCTGAAAAATTGTGGTGCTAACATCTGTTTGTAGTGGCCTTTCAATTTACTGGATGCAAAGCAAGAGTAGCGAGGAATTGGACCAGTCCAGTGGTTGGGACCCTTGATAGGTTTCCAACCCTACTGGGCTCCAGTTGTGTTGCTTTCACCAAACTTTCAGGTGGGGGCTTTTCAAAGAAAGAAATTTGGGTTCATTCCTAGAAGTAGCACTTCTAAGAGCTAGTGCTTTTGGAATTATTGTTTGTCACATCTCCAGTTGTTCTGCATTTCGCAACATGCTTCTAACTCATTTCCAGATTGTTGCTAGTCATAATCAAAGACAACATTAAGCTCTGATAGTAATTGGAGGTCATATTGACTGGAAGAGTTGACAAGTAGCAAAATATGCAGCCAAAATGCAGACAATGTACAGGTGTCAAAAACCTCCCTATGTTTGAAGGCATCTGATCCACTGATTGTGCAAATTATCAAAATTATTTTTCATAATTTTAAGGAAGATATTCACAAAGTAGCTAGCTGCAAGATACATATTTTGCTTTCCTGGACTACTCAATTTAAGTAGAACAGCATAGTCTAGCCCTGAGTGAAAAAAATGTCTAATCTTTATATAGCAGAAGAGTAAATCAGCAGCATTTCATTAGGCAAAACTAAGAGCACATGAAGCTTACATCTAGCAGGCTAGATTCTGCTCTCACACTGGTTTTACACCAATCTAATCCCAACAACTTCAGTGGAGTTGCTTCAGATTTAGCACAGTGAAAACAGAATCAGGCACAAGAAATGGAAATTAATCTGCAAATAGGGTTGGTCCAGCTGACCATGCTGTTTCCTTCACAGTATCTAAATGCTGAATTCTCAGACACAGCACTCTGCAAGGTGGAAGTGGGCTTGGTTAGTGTTGCTAAGGAAATTCCAGGTTTGTTCCAATTTCTTCAGAATGGCGGGAGGTTTTGGGGTGGTTCTTTGGACAATGGTTTTGGGATTTTTTTAATCACTACTTGTCCCTCTAAGGCACCCCAGGAACTGATATTCTGTTTCCCTGAGGGCAAAATTTTCCAGTCCACACTGCACATCTCTTCTCTGCACTCTGGCTTTCTCTTGCATGTTCTGCAGTCCTCCAGTGTGCAGAATTCCCACGGTCATCCGTGAAATCCTGCACACAGAGGGAGTGTAGCATATCCAACAGTAAAGATAAGCAATGCACTGTACAGGCGAAAACTCAGCTGCTATACTTTCTAGCAGATACCAACTCACTCCAGATACCACTGGGATGGGTGAGGTATAAGAATTTAAGCATAACAAAACAAAGTAGGCAGAAGAGGTTTTTGCCTATATGTAACTTGAACTCTATGAACTCATGCAATTTGTCTGCCCTCACAGGTATTTAGAAGGACCTAAGTAATTTCTTAATTATTTCTACACTTTTGTAAATAGGAAGAGACAATTACTGTAACTCCTTTTATCGCAAAGTGCTTTACAAACAATATTCCGGGATCACATTACTAGCCATTTTAAAAAGTCACATATGAGGTGAAGTATGGCAATATCTTTTCTCTGACTGTCCTAAAGTGTTGTGCTATTTTGCTTTGCAGTTATACAGAGCAAAATAGCACAACACTTTAGGACAGTCAGAGAAAAATCCATTTTCCAGTTGAAACTGGGATCTGTGCTAGGCAACAGGTAAGAAAAGTATTTCATTTTCCTTCGTTACGCAGCACTCAATTCCACGTTTGTAAAATACACACACACACACACCCCTGTGGTTCGAGATGTGGATTATTGTGCCCTGAGGACTAAGGCAGGACCTCTGGATTTGTGCTTACTTTAGATTTCAGATTTACCATAGTCCGCATAGGAATGATCGGCTGCAAACATGCCTCCTCCTCCCTATCGCAGATTCACAATTACCCTCTTTCCCAGTGCCGATTTCCCACTAGTCTTTTCACCGACACAGTAAAAGGCTGATATTCTTTCCCCTGGTTGCACAGAGTTTTCATAAGAGTCCAGACTGGCAATAGTACAGGGCATTTATCAGCTGGGACAGGAATCTTTCAGCCTCCCAAGAACCTTGAGGCGGTCTGCCCCTCATGGCACCGGTGACTTATTAGTATTTTATTCAGTCAGTTCCCTGACCCTAGGACCTGACTGTTGAGATCACAAAAGCTGGACGGATCTTAGTTAGTTGTTTCCAGACTGAACTTGTGTGTAACTCTAAGGGCTTCACACCACAGAGAAATTTGCCTCCAAATATTTTCTTAATATTTTCTTATAGTGGCAGCATGGCGTGCTACTACATGGGGGATCTGCATCCCTTGCCCCCAGGCTAGGAGGATTATTTCACTTAACTACCAAGCAATTCCCACTAACCGATCCAGAAGAGGTAATGTCAGCCTCTGGAGACAGCTCAATTCTCCGGACCTTAGCGGCCAGTAGGACAAGTCAACCCATTGTGGGTACTGTGAGGAATAGAATTAAAAAGGGAGATAGATAATGGGGGTGAGGGGGAAACAACTCTGTAGGACCCTTCCAAAGGAAGGAGAACATTTACAACTATGCTGGTATAGAGATCTCCACTTTGCAGCCACCTTCTTCCTCTGACCAACTTTATATCCTATTTTGATTTGCGCACTTAGAAGATTTATCAGTTCCCCTCAGGATTTAGTTACACACAGAGGTGCACTGGTTTAATTTAAGGTGTGAACTGATTTAGTTAAACCAGTGCAAAAGTCTGTGTGGATACTCTTATTTCAGGCTAGCTTAAATTAATTAGGAACAGGTTTAAATTAAACCAAAATAAGTCACTCTTAAAGCAAAATAAGATTGTCCCACACGGGGGTTTCAGCTAAATTGGTGCAAATCTCAGTGCTGACAAGGCCTCAGGGTTTCCTTTCTGTACTTGATGCTGTCCAAGAGTCCATCTTCTCTTCCTCCCTCACACTCCAACTTTACTGAATTTGGACGGCTTTCAGAGAAAGCAGATTCTCCCCGTAGTCTTATCATCTCCTGGGAGTAGCCGTAATTAAAAGAATAAAGAAGGCTCTTTCTTCATACTTCTACAAACATCTCTCCGCTAAATCAAACATTTGGTAACTTACACAGCAGAGCTAACCCTCCCTCTTTTAATAAACACTGTTTAATACTGAATTGTAAACTCTGGGCACAATTTCAAAACCTGTGACCGCCAAATGTGTTGATAAAAATGCATGTGCCTGCTGTACCCATATTCGTGCATGAAACATCAGGAAAATGCACAGCCCTCTGTGCAATTTTGTGCAAGGGCACCCAAGCGTGCATACATACATACAATCATGCATCGTGCCGGCATACAGTCCAAGATTTTCAAAAGTGACTAGTGATCTAAGGGCCTTAGTTTTTGAGTGCCCAACTTGAGAAACTTTAAATAGACCTGATTTTCAGCTGGTGGGTGCTCATTGCTGTGTGAAAATCAAGCACCTTTAGGGGTTTCAAGTCATGTACTAAAATTAGTAATCACTTTTGAAAATCTTTTTGGCTGTATATTTTTTGCAGGCTCATCTGTTGCAGTCAGGTTTGATAATTCGGCCCTATGTGATTCAAAGTAACATCTGCTATGAGAGGATATGGTCTTTTCTAGTCCATCCTGAATAACTCAGATCTGGTATTTATAGAATGTTTTCCACTTTCCTTTCATTTCTTTTCTTTCCTTTTCACTGCACATTCAGTGCAACCTTCTCTCAGTAACTCCTCCCAAAAGTTCAGAGTTCACCATCAGCCAATGTGCAGTTTGTACATTGTAACAATCTGGAACCATCTTCAACAAAGCTCCATTAGAGGCTGGTTGCCTACAAGTGGGTTTCAATACCTACACTGCATTTGTAAAATATCCTCTCTTAAATCCCCAGCCCTGGCTGCTTCAGCACATGTGTCTTTATCCTACCAGGGACAAAAGAAGTGGGGTGGGAGTAAAGGGAGAGAAGGGAGAAGATCCTTTTGCCGACAGCTGTCGGTTGCCATTATAAATGATGACAGATTAAGTATATGGAGAATTTTCTCTCTTAACAAACAGAGTGCTTTGCCTCAGTTGTGCCAAGAGCTATTCATTTTACATTGCTGTGGCATAAACTCTCAAGATCTTAATATGTTGTGTCAGAAAAATGAGCCTTATTTCATATTTCTAGCACAGAACAAGTGGTGGTGGTGAGACAGAGGCGGGGTGAGGGGTGAGGAGCGAGAGACTATTATGAGAAGCTCTGTTGGAAAAAATGGGCCTTTTTCCCCATACAAAAGTGGCAGAGTGCTCTGTAGTGAGTAAAGAGCCTTTGTCACTCACTGGAAACCTGTCACCTTACACTGTGATACTGCAGGGGCCTGCATGACAGGTCAGGCCTAATGAGAAGAATGACAATGTGGATGCTGCAGGGAGGAAGGCACAGAGAAGTAGCCTTTGTTTCCTTTAGGGAAATCCTTTCATGGTAAGAGTTTCCGTACTTGCATGCAGTTGTTACAGAGAACTGATATTTGAGAGATTAGAGCCGGGAATGCCAGCCCACTACAGGCAGCTGCTTCCGCATGCAGATGGGGAAGGTATGAGGCTGGGAGAACTTGGGCCGTAGACAACGGGCCCCAAATACAAATGGAAAGTGCAACTTTCTCGAAAGCAAAGACCGTGAATATTTAGCCTATGTTACATTTCACAAGACATTTCCCTGACAGTAACTGTGATCTTTATTGCACAGCATATGAGTACACAGAGCCAGGCATCATGGGCATAAGTTTTCAGGGTAACACTTCACTACACCCCTACCATCAGCTACATGCCCAGCATAGAGCAGCATAGCCCCTCTGGGCTATGAGGCTGCCACTTCAGCCTACAGTCCACAGCCCACCAGGGCACTCCATACAGGGTGTTAAGGTGACTGATTCAATCCTTTGCAGATCTACCTCCAGAACGCACAGGGTGCAGCAAGCCTCACTGGATAGCCTATGTGCCTATAGCTTTCCCCAGCTACCCTGCACCAGAGAGGGCAAACAGGGTTTAAGTAGCATGGAGGGTCTTCTATGGGAACTCCATGAAGATGTGAATTGCACCCTAAGTAACAATATTCAAGTCACTTAATACAAAACAAAACTGATTCACTTCCATCACTACTAAATTGACCAATCACAGGGCCATCATAACTGCACTCCATAGTCTCCTGGTGTTTCTAGTTTTTCAGATAACACTTTGGATCCTTCTGCACTCACGGAAAGAAACAGGGAAGCTTTCCATAAAAATGTGTATAATGGCAGCTGCTTAGCCAACAAGAAGTTATGGATTTTGAATCTACAAACATTTTTTGCAGTGACAAAGCTGTAGAAGGAAAAGCAGTTGATTCTCTCTGTTTTTTATTATATGTAATCTCAGCAGGCAATCAAAAGGTATTCACCCACCACAGGGAACACAAAAAAATGTTTGTACTCTTATCAGACTCAAGCATTATACTTATACCGGCTGGCCCTGGGGTTATCCGTCCCAGAGCAGCACTTGGATTTGGCATTCAAATTCAATGTACAAATATAGACTTTGGCCCCCTCTATCCCTCCTGATCTCTGAAAAAGTTTTTGCCCGTAGCATCAGGCTTTTGGATGACAAACATTGCTCTGAGGTTAGGTGCTGGCCCATATATGGGGCTTTGTTACAGCAATAAATTTACTCTTTATTTTCATACAATGCAGTTTTGTGGGGCTTGCAGTAATATGTCTGAAGGGGGCCCTTGTGCAACATGCTTTGATATTTATTTTTCTGGGGAACCAAACATATGCTACTAGGTCTTTAATAAACTTTAAAGGTGTGCTTTCCATCTTTTAGTCTGAATGTAGCAGGTGAGGAAAGTTGGTTTGGCAGCACTGTTATGCCAAGTTATTGCTTTTTGTTTCGTTAGAGGCTGTGATTCTCCCATTCGAGGCCTCATTATGTGAAATTTAGGGAACTGGGTCGAGGACAAGTTTTGGACTTCACTTTCAAAAGAGGAGGAAAGATACAGGGAGTCTTGGCAAGACTTGGCAATACAGAATTGTGATTACCACTTGGGTGATCTAGGCCCTGATTCAGGAAAATAATCAAGTATGCACTTAACTTTAAGCACTTGCCTCAGTCCCGTGGACTTTAAGGTAACCATGTGCCGAAAGGCTTTCATGATTTAAGGCCATAATGAAGTGGTCTAGGCACTTGGGGTTCAATCCTTTGAGACCTTGAGTGCCCTCAATGGCCTATTGACTTCAGGGCAAGATAAGGGCACTCATTATTTCACAGATGTGCTCAGCATCTTGCAGGTCAAGCTTCTGCCACAGGCTCAACTTGTAACTCCAGCAATCAAGTGCCCCGATGTGTTGGCTCTGAATGCTCAACTGAAAAATGAGTTTATTCCTTCAAAAGCAATATCAGGTTACACACTAAAACTAGCTAATTAGCTGGGTTTGATAGTAGTTCAAATTCATTTAAGATATTTACTAAAGAGGAATCCAAACCAAAGGCCTGGATCTGAACATTCCTGAGTTTAGAAAAGGTTCAGATCCAGCATCAGCCCCGGTCCTCAAAGGTATTTAGGTACCTAAGGCCAACTGAAATCTTCAGGACTGGTGCCTATTTCTACAGCAGTAGGAACCAGGCCCAGGATCCAAACACCTCTCAATTTTGGAAAAGTTCAGATTCAGCTCTGAATTTTGTTGCTCAAGCCCATTTCTACTTATTGCTAAAATTGGCTGCTTGGACCAAACTTTTGCCCTGAAAAACTAAATCCATCATTACAGATGCAAAAGACCCATGGATCTGAAGATCAGCATTGCATTATATCATTATCAATATCATTGCATTATAACCTGACACAGAGGTTACAGTCACCCTTTCAGACAATAAATTCATGGCACATATTTCAAAGACTGTCAGGTCTGGCTAACAGAATGGGGTCCCATATGTGAACTAAAGTCTTTTTCTCTCCCAGAAGTTTTCAACAGTGCTTGTGACAGAAGGGGAGGGAGGAAGGCAAATGAAAAACTTTTTTAATAATTATGCATTCAGTAGGTAAATTAAAAAGATGAATGCCAACAAAGACAGGTGAAAGTCATATTTTATGGTAAGCATCATAAAGTAGCTTCTCACTGGTGAGAGAAGCACAAAAGAAGACACAAGAAGCCAATGGAAGAAGTGGTTGTTAATACTCTATCTAGAAATGATAGTTAATACTGTGTCTTTCTTTTTATCCACACTGATTAAATAATTTATATCGGAATACTTCTGTAATTTGAGTCTGTCAGATTGGAGTTCTTTTATATATATTTTTTCTTTCTAATTAGCTAGGTACAAAAACAAGCAGAATAGTAAAATACTATACACAAGGGAAGGTGACATTTTATTGGACTCCTTCTTTTGTCCTAATTCCCAATAGGCCTGTGGCTGGGCTGGGCTAGGCCCGACTGAAAGCATGACCAATCCCTTTTCAGTGTTTAAAGAGTTAAATGGAAAGATCAAAGAGAGAACAGGAAAACATTCCTTTCAAACCTGGTGTAGTTTGAATCACCATAATCAACATACTATGAAGAGTAGAAGAAAGTAATAAGGTGGCCGTGGAGCAGATATGTGACCTAGTACTAATGGCAAGAGTTCAGATATAAATAAATATGTCTGGCTGTTCTATGTCTTATCAGATAAGAGTGCTGACTTGCAAGCAATTTAGGTGAAACAAAGTGGCATCTAAAGTACTTGCAAAACAATGCACTTATTTGGGAAGATGTACCATAAACAAACCAACTGATTCAGACCAGCTTGAAAATTCCACCCTAAGTGAGTTGGGAGCCCAACTCCTATTTCATGTCAATTGGATTTAGGCACCTAGGCCTTCTAGTCTCCTTTGAAAAAGTCCAGTCTAATTTGTTATAGCTCAAGGGACAAAACTGTTAGCAGATTTATAATTAGAAGAGATCTCACGTGAATGAAAAAAATCAAACCCTTAGTTGATTCAAACTCTTAGCAGCATTAAGGGCCCAGTCATGCAAGGTACTAAAGTAATCTTGCCTCCCACCTCACAGGGCTGAGCCCTCAGTGAACAGCCTAACAATACCACAGAGAGTCCTGCGCTATACATTTCTGATCCAGGATTTTGAATCTCCCAAAGTCTAGGTGCATCTGGATCTGAAGATTGGGTGATAAGGACTAGCTGCAAAACTTGGATTGAGGTTCAGAGTCCAACCCCTACATGCCAAAATTCAGGGATGCTGAGAATCGGTGGATTTGGCTCAGGACCATCTCAGATCAATACTCTAAAAATTAAACATTCCCTCCATGGTCTCTCTTTCCGTGAATTCAGAGAGTAGTGTGGCTTGACAGTTAAAGCAAAATGAGATTGTGTCACAACACTGGGGAGCCATGAGCAATGGTTGTCTAGTAATTTGGAAACAATTTCAGACAAAGTTATTAAACCAGACCCTAATAAATTACCCACCAACTATACTATAATACTATTGTTTTATGGAGGGGTTTTGACGACAACATACAAACCATGGGAGTAAAGCTCAACAGTTTGTACATGTCACCAGAACCCCAAGAGAAAAATACAGCTTTATAATATGTACAATTTGGGTGTAGTTTATTATTTATAATACTTGGGTACCAACAAAAAAGCAGATACCAAATGCAAAGTTTTTAATTCCTTAGTAAGTTGACATCACTTACTGTCTTTTTCAATGTATTTTTATTTGTTTGATCTTCTATAAATTTTTCTCTTTGTTCTTCAGATAGAATAGCAAATCTAGTTAATGCTGAAGGCATTTTGCTGCAATATAGTAACTGAACCACCTTTAAAAATTTAGAATTTTAAGAGTGACACCATGTCCTATAACAAAATATTTGTATCATTCCAGGACATATTATTACCCTGTAATGTACAAATTTGTAAAGCCTGTAATTTATAGGACTGTATCAGCTACTTGTGTATTTTATTTAGAGAGCAACGTACAAACAGTTCACAGGAGACAAGAAACCAGAGTTCTGTTCTTGGCTCTAACTCAGTAGGTGACCTTGAGCTGGCAAAATTTTGAAATGTCCAGTCATTTCCTGAACCTCTGTTTTGGGGAGCTTAACATGAAATACTTAGTTTAAGTGCCTAAATATGGATTTAGGTCCCTAACTTTAGGCAGCCAGTTTTGTAAATATTGACCACTAGTTCTTTCTTCCCCTTCCTCACCCCCATCCTCATCTGTTTTTTAAAGTAAACTATTGGTTAGTCATGTCTTTCCATAGTACTTCATGGCTGGACTGGATTCCACTACAGATAACTCTTTAGGTTTAATTTCATTAACAGGAAAGATAAAAGCCTGATTCTGGGGGGTGCTAAGAACCCTCAACGAGGAGACTTGAGGGCCTCTGCACCTCACAAGAGTCTTGGACCCTGCACTTCCCTAAATGCTGCCACCACCACAGCAAAAACTGAGGCAAGATGTCCCCAAAAAGCTGAAAGTTGGATTATAAAAATCAGTAGTTTGTTAAAGAATCTATTTTCTTGAAAATCTAAACAACACCTATTTTTTATTATTTCCAGTTGTTACGCGATTCTTATTATAGTTCAACACTGACGTCAGCAATAAACAATAATAGGATTGTGAACTATTGCTCTTTCTAATAAAATTATGTTTCTTCTCTGCATTATAAATCTAATAGCTATTACATCAGCACCCATAAATATATATCATTGCTTACTTTTTAATATATACAGGGCATTACATGCCCCAACAGAAAATAACCAGATTTATTTTAGCCACAGATATTATTAGATCATGAACGGCTAATAAACAAAACAAAAAGTTATAATGAATGGCTAATCTTTATATCATTTTCGGCCTTTGATGAAGAGGTGGCTTTTACCTGCGTCCTCTTCTCCCTCTATAGTAGCAGCTGCTAACCTGTTCTGGACATTTCTCTACGAATTCTTGTACATTGTAAACTTTTAGCTCCTAATGCCTGGGGAAATTTGTCAGGTAGCACAGAACATGTGTAGTTCCCAATGTTGGTTCAGTTCCAGAGCGATCGGGAACATCTTCTCCTGCCTCCCCAAAACCTATGAAAACATACCCGCACCCATATTGCTAGCCCAGGTCCTTCCTTCCATGCTCTCCTGGCTCTTAAAATTTTTCCTACTCCCTCCCACTGCCCGGCCCTGCTCTCTTCTCACAATTTTCGAGAACCTCCATCCCCCTTCTCCACATTCCATGTGCTTCCTGCTCCTGGGTCCCCCTCACAGATGACATATTCCAAAGTTTGGATATATCATATGGGGCTGCCATGCCTCCAAAAGTCACAGTAAGCAATTGGTTATAACCATGGCTGCATTGTAAATTTAACTATTTCATATATTTATTTGCACATATAGGACCAGGTAATTTGCTGACATATGTGAATACCCAGCATGCCCATGGCTGTCAATGAGAGTTCCAGGCTTTGATTATGTGCCTTCATTTTCAGAAAGTTTTCTAGTGCAAACTAGCTTGTCAAGGTTCCTCCCCCACTCTGAACTCTAGGGTACAGATGTGGGGACCTGCATGAAAAACCTCCTAAGCTTATCTTTACCAGCTTAAGTCAAAACTTCCCCAAGGTACAAAATATTCCCCCCGTTGTCCTTGGACTGGCCGCTACCACCACCAAACTAATACTGGTTACTGGGGAAGAGCTGTTTGGACGCGTCCTTCCCCGCAAAATACTTCCCAAAACCTTGCACCCCACTTCCTGGACAAGGTTTGGTAAAAAGCCTCACCAATTTGCCTAGGTGACTACAGACCCAGACCCTTGGATCTTAAGAACAATGAACAATCCTCCCAACACTTGCACCCCCGCTTTCCTGGGAAATGTTGGATAAAAAGCCTCACCAATTTGCATAGGTGACCACAGACCCAAACCCTTGGATCTGAGAACAATGAAAAAGCATTCAGTTTTCTTACAAGAAGACTTTTAATAAAAATAGAAGTAAATAGAAATAAAGAAATCCCCCCTGTAAAATCAGGATGGTAGATATCTTACAGGGTAATTAGATTCAAAAACATAGAGAACCCCTCTAGGCAAAACCTTAAGTTACAAAAAAGATACACAGACAGAAATAGTTATTCTATTCAGCACAATTCTTTTCTCAGCCATTTAAAGAAATCATAATCTAACACATACCTAGCTAGATTACTTACTAAAAGTTCTAAGACTCCATTCCTGGTCTATCCCCGGCAAAGACCAGCATATAGACAGACACAGACCCTTTGTTTCTCTCCCTCCTCCCAGCTTTTGAAAGTATCTTGTCTCCTCATTGGTCATTTTGGTCAGGTGCCAGCGAGGTTACCTTTAGCTTCTTAACCCTTTACAGGTGAGAGGAGCTTTCCCCTGGCCAGGAGGGATTTCAAAGGGGTTTACCCTTCCCTTTATATTTATGACATAGCTACTGAAACGAAAGCAAAGAAATCTGTTTTCACCTTTCAAAGAAGGAGCTCTCTAAAGAATTAAACATGACCTCGTGGTCTGAGCAAGAAACTGGAACCAAGAAATCCAGAGCCAGAACCTGGCCCCTGTTTTGTACCTTTGCACCCAGTGAGCAACAAAACTAGACTGTAAAGCTGCCGTAAAGTGGCAAGTGAAGACTCATCTGGCATTGGGACTTTTCAGCTGGCACAGAGCTAGAATAGTCAGCTCTACTCCACCTATTCTGAGAACCACTCCTTGACTTCCTCATAAGAGTGGGGTGTTATGGAGAGATTCCAGCTGGAGCATAGCCAGAACATAACTCCAGCAACCCTCTAGGACAGTGTTTCTCAATGACTGGTCTGTGGACCGACAGGTCCGACACCGGTCCCTGAGAACTCCCCGACAGAGTTTAGGAAGGCAGCAAGCCAATCCCTGGTATTAAAAAGCTTGAGAAACACTGGTTTAGGGGAGCTGTTATAAACCAGCAAAATTTAGAGCAGCTGTGAGGCTACTCAAGTTACATCTGGGGCCAAAGTGGCCCTGCAGCAGGCCCAGGGATTGGCGGAATGCAACTGAGACCAAAGGCAGAGTCGAGTGCTGGTGCTGAAAAGGATCTAGTCTGCAGAGCCTTCCAGTTTAAAGAATGGATTTTTTTAAAGTTGATTTTAAAATTGATTTAAAACTTCTGAATTTTAATTCTGGCTCTGACACTGATTCTGCTGTGCGGCCTGGGGGAAAGGCATTTAATCTCTGCCTCAGTTTCCCTCACCCAGCAAATCCAGCTAACACTTACGTACCCAGCATTGTAATATTTACTCATTACGTACCCAGCATTGTAATATTTACTCTGAAGGTGAACAGTGCTGGAATAGAAATATCAACACCATGTGACTGTTCCAATGACTGAAGATTGTCCCTCTGTGTTGCCATTAGTGAGACTTGGGTCCATCCCGGCCTTTCACTCCCCAAGCCTGCACAGGCTGGAAGAGCATGCAGAGTTGAGGAAAAACAGCACCTTACTAAGCTCTGCCAAGCGCCCTCTGGCTGCTTAAGGAGTGGCCTTGATAGCCTTCAGTGGGAGTCCCATTTAGTCTTGCACAGCTGCCTGAGTCACACTCAGGGTGGGAGGGAGGGAAAAAATGGGATGTTTATATATTATGGGTGCATGTGTGTGTGTTGTTCACAGCAGTGCAAGTGGGGTGGCATGGTCTGGTATGCTGTACCAGCAAGATATTTATAGCTGGTACAGCTTACGGAAAGACACAGGAGGAGCAGAACGTGGGGCCACAGGGCGGCCCCACACCGGCAGCTCCTCCGGCACGGCTGTACCACCCCCAGCCCTTCCACACAGGGTCTCCTCCATCTGTACAGCAGCCCCGCTGGAGGACAGGGCTGGGGGTGATGCAGCTGCGCTGGAGGAGCTGCCAGCATAGGGCCGCCCGGTGGCCCCACGTTCTGCTCTTTTTGCCGCTTCAGTTCCGAAGTCTCCGGCGCAGCGGGAGGCAGACAGAAGCCCCTCCCCCCAGGTAAGGGGGGGTGGATCATGGGGAGAGGACAAGGAGAGCATGAGGGCCCCGGACTGGGGGCAGGGAGGAGTCACATGGAGGGTCACATGAAGAGTCACATGCTCCCCGTTAGCTGCCCCCCCATACCAGTAAGAAATGGATTCCACGTGCACCACTGGTTGTTCATTTAGGTGCAAATACTAAGCCCACTGGCCAGCCTGAGCAGCCAGTGCTGTATCTTTCCCCTCCCCCTCAGGCTCCACACAACCTAACAGCTGGAGCAGCATCCATGGTGCCTTAAGCAACTCCCCGGGATGGCATAAGTGAGAAAGGGCAGCAGCATTCTGTAGCAGCTGATCCTAGAGCCCTCCCACCCCCATGTATAGCTGTGCTTGAGGCTTCATGGAATTCAGGGGATCGCACCCCCCTTCCAGACCCTCCCCTTCTGATGTAGCATTCCCACAGCTTCAGAGGGGGAGGCGGGATTTGCCCCTTACTTCCTACATAGCTGATTTCATCACAACCCTTTCTAGAATAAATGTGTCCAGCAGCACCCTGGGGCAATCCCAGACATGAATAGTGTTATGATCTATGGATGCATGTGAGAGTCTGTATAAATAAGCCAGATTCTTTCTCATCTCTCTCAGCGCTGACGAATGGCTTGAATGAAATCTTTACATGTTCGATTTCAAAGCAGAGGGATTTTCCCCCCTCAACCCTCCTATCTGAAAGGAAAAAATTTGATCATGGGAAATGGGAAATGTTGATTTTAATGGAAAAATTGCATTGAGCCTACTTCCACAGACTAGAAAATCCACAGAGTGAGACTTCAGGCTTGGCACCTGCTCCAGAACCTTCTTGATGAAGCAAAGGTTGTCTTCATTAAGAGCATTAATATTCATGCAGCATGGTAATTTTGACACAGAAAAGGTCTCTGTAACCTTTTCTTGTGTGAGAATTTTTTACTTCTCAAGGAAATTACAGTCCAGCAATGACTTAATTAATGCTGGGTTTCTTCAGCGGATTTTGAAGAGCTGTCAGTTTGGGCTTGCGGTAGCTGTCAAACAGGGAGAAGTCTCTGGCTAGGTAGATTGAAGAGAGGGAAGGGAGACAACCAAGCCCCCAACATAGATCCATGCAGCTGGGGGGCGGGGAGGGAATGAATATCTCCCATGTTGGTTTTAATTTAGCAATCTGCTTTCCCCAATACTGGGTCATTTATTATTGGTATGTAGGACACAGCTTGAATTAATACTCCATTTTTCACGCCGCTTATTTATTCTTTTTATTATTCTTATTTATAATTCCATTTTGCTCTCATTTATTTCAGAGGTTAACAATGCCTATATCTTTGAGCAAAGGTCAGTGGAAGAAGCCCCATTTAAATGGCATGTAGCCTCCGTTGCAAGCAGTGGGAATAAGGAGAGAAGCATTACTTCGTCCTAAATATATATAATATGATCACATGAAAAGCTCCAAAGAAAGGAGATATGAAACCAAGTAGGAGCAGCAGCAAATGATATTTTCTATCAAAGTTTACATTCTTTTCCAGCAATGCCATTTGTGTTTGCATACAGTACATCATGCACAAACAGTGGGTGTGATCTTTGAAAAGCAAAAGCACCTGAACTCATAACATGATTGTATGTATCTGTTTGTGTGTTTGAGTGCGCGTGCATACTGTATTGGGAGATCCCTTTAGAATTTGTGCCGTGTAATCTCTCTTCTCTTTTGCATGTTCATCTCCAGACAACTGTGATCTGATCCCAGGTCACAGGAATATTTTATGTGCTGTACTTTTCTGACTCACTCCTGCTTTCTTTGGCCTGTTCTTCTGCAGTGGTGTGCAGCAAAGAGGAATTGCAGCACAGCCTTTCATATTCTTACAGGACTCCTGGGGAAGCAGAACTTTGCAGTCAGAAGTTTAGGGCAAGCCAACCTAAAAACCAGAAAATCCAAAAACTGGATTGAAGGAGGAATTGGAGTGTATTCCTTAGTGAAATATATTTAAATTACTTTGTTTGGCTTTGGAAGAAGCATCTTATTTATTACTCACTCACTCTCTCTGACATGAATACATGCAGTTTTAGGTTCCAAGTTTTAGATGCATTGAAACACCTCCTTATGATCCTACAAAATCTGAATTTCTAAAGAGACACACACACACACACACACAGCCTCACCCATGTCAAGATGTACAAGAGATTTCAGATTATTCCATAATCTAAATGAAGTAGCAGTCTTATAATACTGTCTTGTTTAAAGGTGAACCCGAAAGCTAAAACAAACATTTAAATTACGTCCTTGAGGTATGAATATTTTAAGAAAGGAGAACACATATGACATTCATTTCAGCCAGTCACAGCCCTTTATTCTTCTTTCATTGTCAGAGGTGCAAACCCTATGACTTCCAGCAAAGTAGATTGGATATAAATGATATATCCAATTATATAAATGATGTTGCATTCAATGGCAACATGTAAGTTTAAAGGGGACTGCAAAGCTAAAGACAGAAGTGTTTATAGAATACCCCAACTAACTAAACTGTGAGAGCACTCAGCTCAGAAATATAACCTCCTCCCCTCCCCCATTCCTTCTCCCTTCTGGCACTAGCTAGTTTGCTAAACATCTTTCAGAATGTATCATTCTATGACATCACAGGTACAAGGGGTTCCATTACTTTTCTGATACCCATGAAGTCACAGAAAGATGCATTGTGGATGTGATGGCAAGCAAGGAAGTACCAGAGAATTTTAAGTGTTTAACAGCCATTTGGAAGGTTAGTTAATGCTTAGAGCTGAAAGGCGGTATGCTCCAGACAACAGGGCCCTGAACTGGGAATCTGGAGACCTGGATTCTATTCCTAGCTCAGCCAGTAGCCTGCTGTTACCTTGGGCAAGTTACTTCACCTTTCTGTGCTTCAGTCTCCCCATCTATGGGGATACTTATTTCCTTTGTAAAGCACTTTTAGATCTATGATGACAAAGCACTATTTCAGAGCTAGCTATTGTTATTTCTGTGCTGAATGCCCCCATGCTAGCTTATCTGGGACAAGCAGCACATTTGGGGCTTTCACTCTATTTTCTTTTTAGCTTTGCCATTCACCTTTAATTTACAGAAAGTTCACATTGTATCAGCAATGACACTGCATTTTTATTGAGGACCTACCTAATGACGTGGGAGTTCAAATGGAGAGGATTTTGTGCATATGATAACCAGGAGCCTGAGGAGAAAGTATTAAGGACTAGAAATGTCTGAAATGAAAGTCATAGGTACTCTCCTTTCACGGAAGGCGGGAAATGTTCCTGATTCAAGGCGTATCATTGAGAGCAAACCCT
Organism: Eretmochelys imbricata; assembly: GCF_965152235.1. Classification (NCBI taxonomy): domain Eukaryota; kingdom Metazoa; phylum Chordata; order Testudines; family Cheloniidae; genus Eretmochelys; species Eretmochelys imbricata. The sequence continues at coordinate 100,542,801 of NC_135573.1, read as the reverse complement.
GAGCCCCATCCACACCAGAAGAACAATTTTACCAAGACCCTAATATACAATGACTTGTTAGGATCATTTCCTAGAGTGCTATTGCATTAGTAGTGACACTAAAGCACACTTTACAACTCTCTCTTTAGTTTGTATTTCCCATACTGATGAAAAGAGTTGAGAAAATTTCCCTGATCAAAAGGATATAAACTCCATTTTCTCATACCAAATCTGCAGTAAAATAAAATGAGTTCTAATAATCCCCCAAATATTTATCCAAATGGAAAAGCATTATTGCCACAAAGAAGGTTTCCTGCTCCATGGACAAATAATAGGAGTTGTATTTTTTATGTAATTACATAACAAAATAAATATTTTACATTTCTTATGCATAATAAAGTGACTAATTAGATAACACAGCATAACGAAGGAGCACAAATCAATGATGCAGATTATTCATGGAAGACCACAGAGCAGTATAAGATGTACAAAAAGTCAGTTAGAATCCAAGAAATGTAAGTATTGTATGTAAAAGATATGAATACCATTTACTCTTCCTTTTTCAAGCTGAATGGGAGTTGAAAGAAAGCAGGAAATTCACTCCTGAATTGAAATGTGCCAGTTAGTTTTAATGACACACAGACTTTCATGACAAGCTTGATGTATTTTAAATAATGCCAGAATTACCTTACATGGAGTAAATTGATTTTTGAGGATCTTTCTCAGATACTGATGCGTTATTGCTTTGCGAGGAAATTTTGCAGGGACTCAAGGGAAATCTCTTCCTAGATGTGCCCACTGCACTCTATATATCAGTACTAGGTCTGGCCCCAAACCTAATGCATCAAGCCTGATACAGTTTTCAGACTGTTCTTAATGTTCTTATCAGACCAAAAAAATCCATGAAATCCTGCATTCTCTGCCCTATAAGCTGCAACCTGACTTTGGATCGACCCATGGTGATGTGTCATTATCCCAACACCACCACATTGCAAAACCCCAATTGTCAAAATTGCAAAAATACAGATAAAACCAGCCACAGGACAAAGGATCATCATTCAGGATCAGTTTGGATGCTTACCTGAGCTTCTTGAAGCCACCTACCAGGCTCAGGGGTGCTCTCTACTCCTACCACCCACAACAGACCCTGGCACTCTCTACCGCTAGCTGTCTTCTTAGAGGTGGAAGACAACTAGTAGTCTGATACCTCCTACCCCAGTGTGTTGTTCAAAGGGGGAGTCAGTAGAATTACTCCACTCCAGTGTCTCCGTAGGTAAAGACTGAAGCTGGAAAGAAGGCCTGCTTCCTTTTCTGCCACCCTTCTCTCTCCTCACTTCCCTCAGAAAGGTTCTTAGCACCTCCCCTGCCACTTCTGATGTCTCTCCGAGAACATCTAACACCCCATGAGGCTTCCTCTTTGCTTTTTCCCTCTATGGTGTCCTTCTCACATACCCCTCCTTCTTCTCCACCTCCTCTGTCTCCTTACCCATCCATATGACACCATTTTTGGTGTCACTGGTTGATGGCCAGATGAAGCAGGGACCCTCTCTCCTTCTCTTTCCAGCTTTCCATCCCTGCTGCCCTCAGAGAACAGTCTGTAGAGCAAAGAAGAGCAACAGGGATGAGATGGGGAGAACACTGGCTGCTCAACAAGAACAACAAATAAAGTCTAGCAACTGGAAAGCAACAGTGCATCCTGAGTGTTTTTTTCTTTCAATTCTCAGCTTCCTGGGACAAATTAGTGCCCATGTGGGCAAGGGCTAGGACATGAGGCTATGGATCGTTGGCAAGAATGAAAGTAATGGCACATGTCACTAGAGTAAATACGTAATCTTCAGATGACATCATTCCAGTGAAATAGGAGCACATTTTTGGTTTACTTGGCTCTCTCATATCAAGACTGAGTCTCCTCTCATTTTCATACCCTTTCCCTGGAACTAAAACCAAGAAAATGAAGACATCTCCCATCTCTAATGGTCAGGGATTCCTATGCTCTCTGCCTCCCCCATGACCCTCCACACACCTGCCATGGGCCACTAGCCAGTCCTTATGAAAAAATCCTCTCAAATTTAATAGTCAATGATCCCTTTTCTATAGGCTTTTTTTAACCATTCTATAGAAGTTAACTGAGTAACTTCTGTCCCTGAGTAACTCTCCAATGAACGCATGCGCACAGACACCCCGTCCCTCAACCTTTCAAGTAACTTCCCCTTCATGGGTTCTAGTTTATTAAGAAGCCATAAGAGAAACAGTTCCCTTGGTCCTCAGAGTCACAAGCTGTTCCTGATGTTGCTGGACTCTCCCCCTGACCAGCACAGTTGTCTTTCCTGTTCTGAAAAAGATTTCCTGCTGGTCTTATTCCACTGAGCACCTCCTGGGCCTGCTCCCTCTGTTCAGGGAGTCCCACCTTTCTCACTGCTGTTCTTCTGCTGTGGAGAGACCCACTCAGGTCCTTCCCACTCACTAGTGTCTTCCCTACTTTGAGAAAGGCAACCCTTCTTCGAGTGTGTACAGCTCCCAGGCTGCCATCATAGGCCCCTTGGGCAACTGTTTCAGGTACAGGCCATAGCTGGGGTCTTAACCTTTTGACACCTGCATAGAATTCTATAGGATGATTTTAAAAGCCTGTAGAAGCCATCTCATCCTTTATTAAAATCTGTTGGCTTTTAGAGCAATTTCTATGAAACTCCATTGGGGTCATCCCTATTAAATTCTATAGGATTTTCCATAAAGGTGCACCAGAGCATGGAGCAACTCTGGTCTCCATATCAGAATCTGTCTGCTCCTTCCTTTTTCTAGCTGTAAGAACAGCAGCAGAGGCTACTGGGAGTTCAGGCCAAGAGGACAAAGGATTACGAGCAGAGATTCTTACTCGGGAACAAATTCCAGCCTGGCCTCATATTCCAGCAGGCAGAGCACCTCACTTCCCAAGCCACAGTGCCTCCCCATTGCCATATGCTATGGACCCTTAATGACATTGCAGCCATAAAACATTTTTTTTTCCAGCTAGAAGTATGGGTTTTGCTATATTTTGCTGAGCAGCACCTTTCATGTAAATAATGGAGTTTCTCCAGCTTACAGGCTCCCACTTTTATGTCAAGGTTTATACTGAACCTTCATCTCCCACAGAACAGAACCTGAGGAAAAAGATATTCCAGGAGACCTCGCCTCACTTGCCCCTCTCCCCCAAAGATCCTCCACTGGCAGAAGGTTAATTTCAGTCATGTATTGTCTTGTTTATACCAGGCTTTCTAATCATTAATTTTCTCCACACAGCTTTAACAGGTACCTGTTTTTTCCCCCATTTCTCTGTTTGCAGTGAGCGCTGATTTTTTTTTTTTTTTCAGTTGCTGGTTCTGATGCTAGGGTGAGACATCCAACCTTTAAAACAAATCATTCATTTTTTTTAAAGGTTGAACGTGTCATGATAAGTTTGATGCCCCTAATATTAAAAACCCACTGTTTATTTTGAAGTAGTTGGATGCCTGGTAACTCAAAAAAGAGCTCACTTTGGCTGTGATCCTGCATGAGAATCAACACAAGCCGACGGAACTCGATGGTTGAAGCCTAAAGCCAGGTGTGGGTTCTTATTCTGTGAAATTCATCTCTAAACCTACTGTAGGTGTGGTGTCAGGGAACTCAGCTTCCTGATAACAGCAGTTAGTGCAAAGCCCACATTCCAACAACATTGAAGTGGCCCTGTTAAACACTGAGAAGTCTAGAAATGTCAAAATTAGGGTTGAACATGTTTACTGTAAGTCTCTTGCTTCATACATATGCATTATGATACAGTCTTTAATTAATTCTGCAGTGGCCTCTGCCGAAAGCCCTCACTCCTAACCACTCCCAGCTATTCCATTGTCTTATTTATCCCCTGTGCTACATGCCTCCTCTCACTCTCTGACTCCCAAGTCTCTGGCCAGCCACCTCTTGACTGAACATCTTCTTAGATTTGCAGTTGATGATTTTGGAGACTTTCTGTGGACTAACCAGTTCAAGATGAAAATAAAGGGAGATATTTGCCCTCCCACTATGATTTCTTTACCAATTTTATGAGGCCCCTTTGCAAGTCCAAACATAGGAAGTTGGTTGGCAGCAGGCTAGGAATGTGGATGCTACTACAGTGATTGTGGCTGGTGCTGTCACTCATAGGCAGCTCAGCTTGGGTTGCCATAATATGCCTAAATCGCAATAGGAATTTGGGCCCTTGAAGCAGCCCAGAACTAGAAGGGTTTGGTAGTGGCTGAAAGCTGCCCTAACCATTTCTCTTCCTGGGCTGCAAGTTTTGTGCCTAACCACTTAAGAGGCTCAGCAAAACAATCAAACATGCACACATCACTCCCTAGGCATGCACTTTACTAGATTAATGATTCTATTGCATATAGTTGGTACTTAAAGTGGTCTCCATGAGCTGCTCCTCACTGTGGTCTAACCTCATGTCCAATTGCAACTTTCAAAGCTCTGTTATTTTAGCTGTGGCACTATTGTGGCACTGTTCAAAATTAAGGTGGCAATAATTTTTTTCTTTGTAATAAAATGAAAAAAATATTTTTAAATTTCCTGGGTCATTTTTGCTCATTTCAGGCCAAGCATGGAAAATGTAAGCCCAAAAGAAAAATGTTTCAGAAAGTTATGACTACTTAAAAATGGGTCTTTATTATGTAAACCTTTTGCAATTTTAACTGTAGCAAAAAGAAAAGGAGTACTTGTGGCACCTTAGAGACTAACAAATTTATTTGAGCATAAGCTTTCGTGAGCTACAGCTCACTTCATCGGATGCATTCAGTGGAAAATACAGTGGGGTGATTTATATACATAGAGAACATGAAACAATGGGTGTTACCATACACACTGAAAGGAGAGTGATCACATAAGGTGAGATATTACCAGCAGGAGGGGGGCGGGGGGAGAACCTTTTGTAGTGATAATCAAGGTGGGCCATTTCCAGCAGTTGACAAGAACGTCTGAGGAACAGTGGGGAGGGGGAGGGAATAAGCATGGGGAAATAGTTTTACTTTGTGTAATGACCCATCCACTCCCAGTCTCTATTCAAGCCTAAGTTAATTGTATCCAGTTTGCAAATTAATTCCTCCTTGCAACAAAGCCCGTTGCCAACTATGTCCACATATCTATTCAGGGGACACCATCATAGGGCCTAATCACATCAGCCACACTATCAGAGGCTCGTTCACCTGCACATCCACCAATGTGATATATGCCATCATGTGCCAGCAATGCCGTTCTGCCATGTACATTGGTCAAACTGGACAGTCTCTATGTAAAAGAATAAATGGACACAAATCAGACGTCAAGAATTATAACATTCATAAACCACTTGGAGAACACTTCAATCTCTTTGGTCACTCGATTGCAGACCTAAAAGTTGCAATTCTTCAACAAAAAAACTTCAGAAACAGACTCCGAGAGACTGCTGAATTGGAATTAATTTGCAAACTGGATACGATTAACTTAGGCTTGAACAGAGACTGGGAGTGGATGGATCATTACACAAAGTAAAACAATTTCCCCACGTTTATTCCACCCCCCCCTCCAAATATTCCTCAGACGTTCTTGTCAACTGCTGGAAATGGCCCACCTTGATTATCACTACAGAAAGTCCCGCCCTCCCCCCGCTCTCCTGCTGGTAATATCTCACCTTAAGTGATCACTCTCGTTACAGTGTGTATGGTAACACCCATTGTTTCATGCTCCCTATGTACATAAATCTCCCCACTGTATTTTCCACTGAATGCATCCGATGAAGTGAGCTGTAGCTCACGAAAGCTTATGCTCAAATAAATTTGTTAGTCTCTAAGGTGCCACAAGTATTCCTTTTCTTTTTGTGAATACAGACTAACACGGCTGCTACTCTGTTAACTGTAGCAGTAACTGCCTTTCATCTCTGGGACACCCATTTGAATGACCATCTGATGACAGCGTGGTTGCCTGTGTGCTATGAAAAAAAAATGGATTTTCTGTTTAATTCCTAGAAGAAGAAGTCCGTATCACAAAACAACCATCACAATTAACATCTTGGTTGGAAGTCTAAGCACAGACACTGACAACTGTCCCCTCACAGCTACGAGTGGTTAATCAGGACACCTAATCAAGTGAAGATAAATTCCAGTATCTCTAGTACATTTTTACATATTCTATTTATGCGACATATGGCAGTTGATTTTGCATCTGCTTTCATTGCTGTAAATGCCCGTTTCTGCTGGTACCGCCCAGTACTGCTCAGTTGGCCTTGTGAGCAAAGCAGAGGTGAAAGCAGAAGAAAATGTATGAGGGAAGGAGACAGGAGGACAAAAGAAGATAAAGGGAGAGGAAGCATCTTAAACTGAATTGCACTTTATAAGAAGATAGGGTTTGCCACAACAGAGCAGGAGATTGGGCCATCAGATTTGGGGGGAGGGATAGCTCAGTGGTTTGAGCATTGGTCTGCTAAACCCAGGGTTGTGAGTTCAATCCTTGAGGGGGCCGTTTAGGGATCTGGAGCAAAAATTGGGGATTGGTCCTGCTTCAAGCAGGGGGTTGGACTAGATGACCTCCTGAGGTCCCTTCCAACCCTAACCTTCTATGAATCTATGAATTTGGTAGGCTGGTTTTAACAGTGGGCAATATCTGATACTTTGGAAAAAGGGGGAAAATTTACATTTACTTAGTGCTATCAGTATGCTCAGGTCTGTAGAAACATGGAGAAGACAGAGTCCCTGACTCAAGTAGCTTTCAATCTAAATCACACACAGGTAATACAATTCAAACATGTACAGCAGTTGCCATTAAAGGCCAACATTTACCCAAGGATGCTATGCAGTGGTGTTCGAAATAGCACATGCTGAGATACCACTCTACTGAATACAGGGAAATAACGGAGCATCTTTAACATCACTGAGTTCTAAACATGGGTACCTGCTGTCATTTTAATGGGAACCACTGTAATACAGTAGGTGAGGGCCAACTCGAAGCAGTGCTTTTGAAAAAAATTTCAGTGATTGTCAATGGAAGGCTTCATAAAAGAAAGGTTGACAGGTGCAAAAAGAAAGAGAAGGAGAGCCAAGCAAACGGGGCTGCCTGGGAAAAGATGCAAAGACAAAAATGGGAGAAGGAGGATAGAGGAGTATTTACAGCTCAGTCTGAGAGGAGCTGAAGCAGTAGGAGGAAGTAGGTGACGAGAGAAGAAATGTAGGGAGGGCTGGAGTTATGTAAGGCCTTGAAAAAGTGGAATATTCCAGCTATATGCAGGAAGTGAGAAGAATGGTTATTATTATTGTAGTTCCCAATAAGGATCCACACCTTGCTGTGAAAATGCATATCAGATATGACACTTTACAATCATATATAAGAAAATGGTGGCCAAGATTTAATAAATGACTAGTGCTTTTGGATGCCTCAAGTATTGGGTGCCCAACCTCAGACATCTTGAAGTGACCTGATTGTTCTACTTCTTCAAAATCTCGCCCCTTGAAGGTATCTCCAGTTGGGCACCCAAAAATCATGAGTCACTTTTGAAAATCTTGGCCATCATTTCTGCATTATCACTGCATGTATTTGCAGTAGCTACACATCTGAAGTTATTTTGATAAAGTCATTTTATAAGTAAATGTCCAAATATGTAACTACATACATATCACAATCTCTATCCCTGCAGAGAGCAAACTAGTGGAAGCTCAGCATGTGCCATTCTTTTGTGGTTGCAGTACCATGATAGCTCTTAGTCTAAGAACAGGAAGATGCTGCAGATACTGTAAGTTCCCAGGCCAGTGAAGCTAAGTTTTTTCAATAGTGCCTCAATGCTTTTACAGAAATTTTGTTTTTTAATTCTGTTGAAATTTCCTTCATGGCATCATTATTAAAAGCATAATGAATCCTCAAGAAACTTCCAGGAAGATATTCTACATCACCCTGACAAAACAAATACAACTTCATTAAACATGTTCCAACACTCAGAGCTCAGAAAGTCCATCTGCCACATGCATGTACATGCACATACCAACACAGTCTATCCACATCTCTCTTTCTTTCTACACTTTTCTCTTTATCGGGGTTCCACCTGATAAGACACAATATCGCAGAAGTGATGAGACGTGCGAGTTGCTAGCTTGGCCAGCCTTGTGAAGTGTGACAAGCTGAAGTTTGTTAACATTTAACTTTGCTTAACCCTTGAGCTTAGGCTACTTTCTGCTGCCCCAAGAGGACTGAAAAAAGATCCTATGCTGCATCTCTAATTTGGGGGGCAGTACAAGTTGTTCAGATACCCGTCTGCACATATGGAAGACCTTCAATGTGTCAGCTCCAATACTCAATTGATATGTCAACAAAGATGTAATGAAATTCACTTTTATTGCTCCTTCAATCCATTTGATTTAGAGAAATTGTAGCAAATAACTCAAGTATTTGGGGCATTATTTGGTTAAAAATGTGCAGAAGTAATTTCCCCCCTTGTGCTATTAAGCATGTGGTTTTCTTTATTCTGAGATCTTACTTTGCCTGTGCATATGTGTACCCATATATCTATCCATGTGTATAGGGAAACCATACACAATAGTAAAATATCCCTAAGTACTGATAAAACTGGGTTTAAAATTTACAGGGTACAACCTTTTTTGTTGTTGAATGAATAATTTTAAAACAGTTCCATATAGTTAATGTAGTGTTTGGCCTTCCATTAAAAAGATACCATTAAACTAGTCAGAGAAACACTAGCAAGTGAGTAAATGTTTAAACCACAAATCTCCCTGAACTCCTATGGGAAGTGGAGGGGGGGGGGGCTTTACCAGTTCCAAAATGGCAAGATCATATAGCAGAGGTGAATAATAATGTGGAAAAATATGTTTTGATGAATAACACAAACTGGGGAGGGGAAGAGAGAGGATGTTGGGGGATGGGAAAGCCTAAAGCCATGGAGAGATGGAGATTTCTTAAAGTGTAAAGGTGACCCTCTTTACTAGAGTAGAATATTTTTAGATAATGTTGGGAAAGAAAGAAAGAAAGAAAGAAAGAAGTGAAGCAGGGGGAAAAAATCCTGAATTTAGCTATGCAAATTAGCCCTCAATGAAACTGTATGCACAAAGCAAGACTGTATATTCCATGCACCAGACAGTTAAAAATTTGAACATAAGGTAACATTTCCTTTATCATATCCCATAAAAATAGCAATTTGCTAAGGCCCTTGTAGCACGGTATGGAAGGTGGCGTATTTTACTGATAATGTAGAGATGACAGATAGTCCTATACTAGGCGGTTTCAATGGTGTCTTGCTGTATAGCATAATAAATTGTGAGGAGCCGAAACAGAGGACAGTGCAGGCGCTGCTCCACCTCCAGTAGCCAAATAATTCAGCCCCGGCTCAGTAATTATGCTGTGTGAAAATATGGGATTAATTAGACTGGTACACTAACACACTGTAGTCTCATTAAAGGCTGAACAGCATTTTCATAGATACTGCCACTTGAACAGGGCTGCTGCTAATGTGAAAAGACAAAGTCTCCTCTTTTCACACTCCTTGCTTATTATCTTACTTAAGGCCACTTAAGCAAACTTCCACAGGCAGCCTGGCAGAAAGCTCTTTCCTGGATTTATTTAATTGTTTCACCTGGACGGGGGTGGGGAGATGAGAAGTGGGGAAAAAGCCGGGGGAGGGAGGAACACTAACATTTGAAATAAAAACAGATTCTCCCATTAAAACCAACCACATTTGTTTTTAAGGTGGGAAACATCGAAGAGGGAGAGATACAAGTTGTCCCCCATTGTAACCCTCAAGTGTCTGGTTTCAATGTAATGGTTTAGACACTTGAAAGGATTTTTTTCCCCTCCGCATCAGATCGACTGGGTGAATCCAGCATTAGTGCCACAGTCAAATTAAGGTGTACTGGATAAGACCTGTATCTTTTGAACCGAGAGGTGATTAGCAAAGCCAAATGACATAATTTATGCTAAATAGTTATCATTTCAAATTCTTTTATCTCCTGCAGAAATCATCCTCCTGGTTACTTGGAGCTACTGAAAAGGTCTGAGTCACCCAGTGAGTACAAATGTTACTACACTTACAATTATATCCCTGTGGCTCATTACAAGCAGTTCCAGGATATCTGACATAGGACAATGGTGCTCCAAAGACAAAAAAATCATCATCATCAGAATAAAGCACCCGGCATAAAATTGATACTGAAAGAAAAGGGAGGTTATAACTCAACTTCAATTAAACAAGTAAATCTTTTTGTAAGCGCCTCTCACCTACACACTCTGTTTCCTCATACGAGCAGGTGTGTGACAAACTATCTGCTGACATTCCTACAGGTACTGCATTGGGATTTGGGAGGCATAGCCCTGCCTGCCTGTGGCTCATGGATCAAAATGACACTTGGTCAGTACCAGAACTCTGGAGTCTGACACAATTGCATTGCTCTTCTATCTAAATATGAACAATAAAGCCCAACAAATTCCACACTGACAGCTTAATCACTGCTTTGTGCCTGCATTTTTTACATTTGGTTCTGGGTATTAATGTGGGCTCAGAGGACTAGCAAGAGAGCTCAGGAATTGACTTGCATATCATGTGGTTCTCTGTCTTCTAATAGGGAGCTGATTTGGTGCTTATCTGGTTTCATTCCAGATAAAATGCAGGAATACATTTTGTTATCCACTGCAGTGGGAGAAAGACTGCCACAGGGGTACTGATATATAAAGCTTGTCCTTTAAAATTACAGGCCTCTATAGAGACCTGCTTCACCCAACTCTCATGAGAGCTATTACAGCACAGGCCTCTCCACAAATATAGGAAGGCACAGGGGAGAGAAAGAGAGTGGAGAAGAACAGAATATTCTGATAAGAAAATAACAGCAGTATCTGTGCAGAAATACTGTAGGCTTGAAAATGCCTTAAAAATAAGCAACAGTAATATTCACATCAGAAAAATAGCTGACATTCAATAGACTGAAGCCTGCTTTGTGTCTTAACAAAAGTGGGCAACACAGAGCAGAGAGAGGGAGAAGTGAACTGAAGACTGACATGAAACAAGTCAGTTTGCAGAAAGCTCTAAGGTTAGCATCATTAGCAAAGGGAAAAAATGATTAGCAGTAACAAGAAGTTAAAAAAGAGATTTAAAAGGAGAGAGAAGGAACAGGGGAGAGAGGGAAGGCTTTATTTCTACCTAAGAAAAATAAGAGAGATTCCTAGAAGACATATTTGAATTCTCTGTGCTGCCTTTACACACTGAAGTTTTATGAATATTTATCTTTCTAGTGGTATTGGGAAGTGTAAATTCTTTGGCACTAGCATTCAAATCTGAGAGCAATTTCTCCTAGCTGTGCTCGTCATACACAGTGCTTTTGAGAAGTCTAAGGACAAGTGTTTCAATATATAACACACCTCCTGCATACAAGTGCTTTTTAACTAACCTGTTTCAATTCAGGGCTCTTCTATATACAGTTTTCAGATTGCTTTAACTGTATCCATTTAGAAATTTTCATTCAGACTTAGTTTCTAAGTCACTTTTGAAAACAGGACTGGATTAATATGAAACAGTATAATGGCCTTGAAGTATCATGTCAAATATTCAGTTATTAATGTCTCCACTATGCCAATTAGGTGCTTTTTGAAAATTTTACCCCAAATAAGGTGATCATATTTCCCAAAGGGAAAATGGGACACCGGTTGGGGCTAGCATGACGGCTCCCCTCCACTCTCCCCCCAGCACGGGGCTGGCCCAAGCCACTTCTCCGAGCCCTGACCCCCATTCCCCAGGGCTGGCCTGAGCTACTTACCTGAGGCCTGCCTGCCTCCTTCCCCCCTAACCTCGTGAGGCTGGAGCTGGCCTCGCTGCTTGCTCCTTGCCTGAGCCCTGCTTCCCTCCCCCTCCCCAACCCCAGGGGGCTGGCATCACCGCTTGCCCTCCTCTGCACTTCACTTTGACAAAATGGGCATTTGTCCCATTTACTCTTTCCAACTTGATCAGTTGGCAAGAAGAAATGGGACAAATGCCCACTTCTTCCAGAAAAGTTGGGATGGCTGGGACAGGGCTTAAAAAAGGGACTGTCCCAGCCAAAACGGGATGTTTGGTCACCCTAACCCCACAGAATCATTTCAGGGGTAAATTGGGGGCCTCATTCTGGGATGCGGAAGGAGTTTCCATTCAACAAAACTGCATTGTAATCAGTGAGCCCTTGTTCTTTTTGGTTAGAGCCAGTGCTTAATTTGTAATGAAAGAGGTGCCAGAGCTCAAGCAATTAGGTGCTGGGGCTCAAGCCCTTCTTACATTCATAACTGATGCAGCAAGCCCAGAAGTGCTGGGGCTATGAATTGCCAAGCCTAGAGGTGCCAGGGCCAGCTCAGCCCTGGCAAGACCTGGCACAAATTAAGCACTGGTCAGAGCATTTAAAAGCACTTCTGTGGAGTTATCCTGAGGGATATAAAAAAGCTGTTCCTGTGAAAGTACTCCGGGTGCTAGGCTGCTTTTTAAATGTACCCTCTGGATTACAGCTGTATTAACATGGTAACATCTCTATACTCCGTCTCCACTGGATTAATATGAAACAGTATAATGGCCTTGAAGTATCATGTCAAATATTCAGTTATTAATGTCTCCACTCTGCAGATTGACATGATACGGTGCTACATAAGGGCTCTGAAAGAGGTGCTATGCTGTACAATACTACGTCCAGGATTGTATATCAGTAATGCTTTCAGACACCTCCATTTCAAACCAGGCAACTTCTGTAGAGTTTCAAGGATGCTGATGGTGAAGATTACAATGGTGGTGCCTAGAACCCAATCTGGAAGTACAATAATCTGATATTGAACAAAACTATATGTAACTTATTTGTGCATACTATATAAAGCACATATTTTACATATTGGACTTAGAAGAGCTCTCTGTAATGACTCATAGATATTGATTAATATGAAAGCTGCACATATGACGTTCTGCACACACATGTAACAAAGTTCAGAACTTGCCATTCTCTCTGTGTAAATGAAACAGACTCCTTTCCACATGGGATGAAACAGGTAAATAATTCCTCCTTTGCATTGCTGAGGTGAGGGTGTTCAGCTATTTTAAATGTTAGTTCCCTATAAAAGAGTGAATTTGATTTTTGTGACTGTGAAAGGTGAATAACATTGGTATGAGCCAGGCACTGCAAATAGGGGGGTGCTCAGCACCCACGGACCATGGCCATGCCCTTGCTTCATCTGAAGGCCCCGTCCCTGCTCAGCCTCTTCCCCCATGGCCCCGCCCATGCTGTGCCTCTTCTCACCCCTGCTCTGCCTCTTCCCCCGAGGCCCACGCCACTCGCTCCTCTCCACCTCCTCCCCTTAAGGCAGGAGAGGGCAGAAAGGAGTGAGTGGCAGGTGGGAGGCACTTGCGGGAGGGGGCAGAGAGGAGCGAGCAATGGGTGGGCTGGCAGAGGGAGCCTCAGGGGAGGGGCAGAGAAGAGCAGGCAGGAGGCACTCGGGGGAGGGGGTGGAGCTGGAATGGGGAGAGGCAGAGTAGGGGTATGGCCTCAGAGTGGGGGCGGGGACGCAGCGGGAGTGGAGCACCGATCGGCAAAAACAAAAGTCAGCTCCTGTGAATCACCCCCAAGAGCAGAGTAGATTTATGAGCTACATAAAGTGGGACTGTGATGTGACCACAAAACTCATCTCTAGCTGTGATCTAACATAGCATTTGATTCAAGTGCAATCCTTTTGACAGCAGCAGATCCCAGCAACAAGGGCTGGGGTCAGTCTGTTTGGGGTCCTTTTATAAAGTAAAAGAAACTATAGCTTGAGACCCCTCCCAGAGCCACACTCCTAGCAAATTAATGTACAACCTCCCTGGCCACCTTTCTAGGTGGTTCATCACCACTCACAAGCACTGAGGATACGTCTACACTGCAATGTAAGCCCAGAATTAGCAGAACTTGAGTTAGCCTGGATTTGTTAACCTAGGGCTTTAATATCTACACTCATTTGCAACTCCAGGTTAGGAATTGTTGAACCCTGGGTCCCAACCAGGGCCAGATTTACACCTTACATGCTCCTAGACACAGCATCTTCAGCGCCTCCCGCCACAGACACCCCACACACACTGCCCAGCGCCCCCCACACTGCCCCACCACCACAACTGCTCAGTGCTCCACACAAACCTCCCTCACTGCCCAGTGCCATCCCCTCACCTCCCAGAGGCCCCCTCAGAGGTCCCCCCAGAGATCCACTCTTCCATGCCCTGGCCCCTCTGGGAGGTGGCTGAGCCAACAGCATGGCTGGGGCCAGTCAGGGATTGCTCTGGCCCCTTGGGAGCAGCACAATCATCCAGGCTGGAGCAGGAGTGGGGCCTGCCCAGGCTGGGCTCCCTCAGGACCCACTTGCCCAGCAGGGCCCTTATGTTGAACTGCTGAGCTCTTTGCCTGCCACAGGGTCTGATTCACCTTCCCTGCTGGCAGGAGTGCTCCAGCAGGGCTGCGTGACGCCATCCCCCCTTAGCCGGCCCCACCCTCTGCCGGGACCGGAGCGGCAAACTGAATTTTTTTTTAGCACACAGCTGGGTCGCCCGCAGCTATGTGCTAATTGGGTTGAGAACTTTATTAACTTTTTTAACTTTTAACCCACTTTTAACTTTTAGGTACCCCTAGAACGCCTGCCCTCCTAGGAATGTGCCTACTGTGCCTAATTGGAAAACCGGCCTGGTCCCAACCCGGGGCTCCAGCATCTTCACTGTATCATGCGGGCACCAGTCCAACCACCCATATCCCAGACTTCCTAGCACGCTCCCGAAATATGTCCGCTCTAGCATTTCATCCATGGTGCAGTGTGTGAAAACCTGACTGTCCATCAAACTTTATTGTTCAGAGGACAAAGAAAGTCAGCCTGGGGAATTGTGAAAACTTTTTGCTGGACTCCCAAAGCATGAGTCCCATGGGGCTGTGTCTATACTGCAAAGCAATAGGGCTTGAACCCTGTGTCCCGTCTTGACTGAGGCTCAGACCCTCCACACCTGTGTGATCCTGGGACCCTGGTCAAAGCCCTGGGTTAGCACGATTTGTGTGTAGATGGAAGGAGGATTAGGCTTGAGCCTGAGTTCTAACCCTGGTCTTACATTGCAGTGTAGACATACCCTCAGAGGCCTTGGAGATACGGAACCACAAGTATCTTTGATTTGTGGAAAAGAGAAAAACAAACAAAAGAAACATAACAATCACTTGTATATTAACGTACAATAAAGTGAGCAAAGCGTATCAGGAATGTTGCCAGTCCGACAGTTCTAATGAATTAATTGTCCAGCTTGTTGAAGTCCAAGACTTGTTTAGGTCCAGGACAACTGTCCAGCTTGTTAAGATCCAGCAATCCCCATTCACCTAAACTCCCACGCACAGGTCCAATTAGACTCAGTGGTAGTGAGGGGCTGCCAGGGCTGATTTTCCTCCTCCAGTCTGATACAATTCAGTGAAGTGCACACTAGCAGGCCCAGCTCCAATGTACAGCTGCCTTGTTCAGTTTTGTGACACCAGCTCTGCTGGTGCTGGTCCAGTGACTCCTCGCTGTGAAATAAGCTCAGCACAACCAGTCCAATCCCACAGAATCACTCCACACAAATTCAGAATCTCCAAATGGGAGACAAAACCCTGTTCCTTGGGATAGAGCTCCTAGTCTCTGAACCAGAACCCTACACCCTCTCTTGATGAACCTGCATCTGTTCCCAAACCAGAGTCCACTGCCTATAAAGTCAGGGTGTCCCACTTACTCTAAGACTCATCTTACATAATTCCCATGCCTTTTCATGAGTACAGGTACAGCAACAATCCGTTTTAATTTGTACCGTCAAGTGCGTGAATTAAGACAGCCATCGCTGCATATGGTTACCACTATCACCGAAAATGGAAGGAGCAGGGAACGTGTCTACAGACAAAAATCAAAATCTATAATGCTGTAGTCCTCATGACATTGCTCTACGGGTGCCAAAGACAGACCTGGTATCAATGGGCACATCAAAAATCTTGACAGTTTCAATTTACAACACCTATGACAATTGCTGGACATCAAATTGGGATCTGCACCCAATTGAGATGGACTGGCCGTGTAATTCATATGCCTGAGACCTGAGACTGAGAAGTTTTATATTCCAAATTAAGGTCCAGCAATTGTAAGTGTGGTGGGCAGATGAAATGCTTCAAAGACACTCACACAAAATTTGGGCAAAGTGAACATTGCCCATTGATCATATTGCATGGCACCGGACGGGTCAGTGTCTACGATTTTGAGAAGAATTGCGCTGAGCTGCTGGAAGCACAGTGCCAGGCACAGATCAACAGGCAGCTTAATCAACACAACTAGACAATTGGCTCTGTGGCCAGCACAGTAAACGTTCTGCCCAAATTGGTCTATGGAGTCATGTGAGGATCCATTAGCACAAACTATGACTATCAACATTGTCCTCAAAATCGAGGTGACTAGCATCACATCGCATCCAATCAGACCATACACAAATTTCAACTAAAGCAACAAAACACTATATGTAGAATTTTATGATTCACGTATGAAAGTCTGGCCAAAACTGGCTTTTTCTCTTCTCCCCCATAGAGGGAGCAGAGAGCTCCATCCCTCTAAATCTTCTAGCTCTGGAGATTACACAAGTTTATAATTATGAAAGAATAGTGAACTAAGCCCTGATGCTGCAAAACACTTGGCTCCAATGGTACTATTCAGATGCTTAAAATTATGTACAAGCTTAACTGCTTTGCTGAATCAGAGCCTAATCCATGGCACCACATAGGCCTTCAGAGACTATTGTTAAAAATCAAAGAAAAGAAAATACAGAAAAATGCACTATTGATAAACCAGCAAAAGACAATCAGTGTCGATTACATGAGCCGTCAACTCCATCCTTCTCTGACTCCATGGGGTCTATCTGAATAGAGAAATCAAATTAAAAATGCCAGAGTGCCCTCTCTTCAAGAGTCCAAAGGGAGGATATATTCATCTGGATATGTTCAAATGGTATGTACAGGGAGATACCATATTATTATGTAACCTCCAACATTTGAGAGGGAGAAACTTCAAATGGGCATAAGCAAAAGCACACAACTTGAAGATGGGAGGGGTACATTAGAGGCCCACAAACCTTCTAGCCAACACATTTTTAAACTTGGAAAATAGAAAACAATAGTTGGGAATCCAATACCATAGCCTGTGGATCAGTTGGACCTAGAATATAATAACAACAACAGATTCATATAGCGCTTTTCATTGGTAAAACTTTATAATATAATAAACTTTAAACTTTATAATAACAACAACACTTTACACAGAATGTCAGTATCATTATCTTTATTTTACAGATGGAGAAACGGAGGCACAGAGAGGTGAAGTGACTAGTTCAAGGTCCCACAGCAGGTCAAGAATAAAACCCAGGTCCTCTCCTGAGTGCCAGTCCAGTGCTGTATCCATTAGGCAAAACTGCCTCTCATAATGAATGAAATAAACCAAAGGAACATTGTCAGTTGAAAAATGATACAGGACTGATTTTCAAAGGTGCTGAGCACCCACAGCTCCCCTTGACTTCCGCTGGAGTGATCAGTGCTTATGGAATTGGGCCCATATCTGTTTAAAGATAAATGGTGATATCCTGGCTCCACTGAAGTCAATAGGAGTTTTGGCAACAGCCTCAAAGCAGCCAGGATTCCACCCAAAATTCCTTACCCATGCTACTAATGCTACCTTTGATTATTCAAAAGGAAAGAATGGCAAAATATCGTTTTCTCTCTCACTTAGGCTGTCTGTTTACTTTTTGCACTTCACTTGAGGCCCAATTCTGCCATCTGGAGGGGGAAAATGGGTGTTTGGCTTGGGGAATAAAAATAGATTGGTCATTTCCAATTTTCTTCTTGTAGTTACTAATCAACATCTCTGTCAGATTCTCATGCCTTAGCATGATGGCATTTGGGACATAAACAAGGTAAGGGAATGTTTGTTTAAAATAGGTATCCAATGGAATTTTTTATAATTACGGAATCGTTGCTATTTCTCTCACATTATCTAAAATCACGTTTTTCTAAAAAACTAAATCTGAGGGCCAAATTTGGTCCGGCACTGTCCCTTTAAGTTCATGAGAGAGTATTAACTGTGAATTTCTCCTTAAAGCAGTCATGGCATGATCTTACAAGACAGAATCACATGAGTAAGCCCACTGATATCAATGGGGTTTCACCAGTGTATCTTAGAGCAGAATGTGCCCCCCTGTGGCTTAGTAGTGCAGCTATAATTGCAGATGGGAGTTTCTGAAGTACCTGATTCACCTGGCTGTTCACTACTATCTACAATAGCCATAGTATGCATGGCCAAATTAATCCCTGCCATAAGTGATCTGAGTGTATTTACACAACAGATGAATTTGACCCACTGACTCAAAAAGGCATTGCTCCTGGACTCAAAGGTTGCTCAAAGGTTGATCAGTCACCATTTACTCACACTTGGCAAGTGCCTCTTTAGGGAGCAGAAGTTCCTGGAGCAATGCCAATCAAGATGGCTGGGCACATCAGGCCAGAGATAAATCAGGTTAACAAAATATTCACCTTAGTGAGAGGCTTTATGAAACCACTGCATGGAGAAAAAAAGCCACCATTCTCAGTGTCTGTCCAGAAATGATAATACAGTATTTTATGTATGCAAAGCAATAAATAATAAACAGTTGTCTAGTCTGCCAGGAGTTATGCTATGGGGGAGAGGGGAGGTGCCTCTTTCTACCCCTCACCCCAGATTATAAGTATTTCTTTATAAGGTTTTGTTATCATCTTCCTCTTTAAAGCCATTTAAAACAATAGTAGGAAAGCTGGAGACTGGCTCTAACTGGAAGCTAATGCAGTTTACATGTAGCAGGCATCTAATATGATGTTATTTATTCCCATAGATTTGTTTATTTTGTTTTCAATTTACCAAACCCTGTGTTACATTCCCAAAGGTGCCTTGTTGTACAATACATTGCACACTGTAAGATATTCAGTCTAATTCACTCTTTGTTTTGTTTCAGTTCAGTTACATGAGGGCACAAATATGTCCGTGTTATATCTTCTCCTGTGACTGATGTTGCAGACTATTGCCATAGGGTTTTGTGAAATGGGATCTTAGTTAACCTAGGGTATTGTCTTTGTAGTGCTAAATTCCTATTTGCAAACATAATGTTCTGGCATTGATGCAACAGGGGAACATCAGTGATTAAAAAAAAAAAAGACGGTATGTATGTGTTTTCAATAAACTTCAATTCAGAAGATTTTTTTCTACTGTATATTTGATCTGTGAGATGTTTATAACATATTGCATCATGTCACATTGACGTCTTTAGCCAGTCAAGCCAAATATTCATAAATCCCATGTGCCCAAACATAAAATGTACAATGCTAAGTAGAAAAGTACCTGATATTTTTAAAGCATTCACAGAAATGTATTTATAGTCTTTAAGCACACACACACACACAGAACAGATTTTGAACAAATTGCCTCTTCATAGCTTTTCCTCAGCCAGGAAAGATGGTATCATTTAGAAATCAATGGACTTCCTTTACACTTTGTTGAAAGCTCTCATGTTTTCATTTTTCTTTTATTTCAGAAACATGTTGTTGCTCAGTACATTGAGAGTTCCTTGTCTGAGGAACTATTACAGGCTCAGAAATTCCAAATTGGCTGATATCACAAGCTGCAATACTCAGAGACTTTGATAAAAACAGGATTTGGGAGAGATGTGATGAGATCGTGTGCAAATGAAGACATGGTTCAGATTCATTAATAAAACACCCCTTTGCCAGCGGTCATTGGGCCTGATTGATCTCAATGACTGCCGTTTTTATTTAGAGCAACTGAACAGAGTGTAAGAAAGACAAGGTGGGTGAGGTGATATCTTTTATTGGAACAACTTCTGTTGGTGAGAGAGATAAACTTTCCAACTTACACAGAGCTCTTCTTTAGGTCTGGAAATGTACTCAGAGTGTCACAGGTAAATACAACCTGGAACAGATTGTTTAGCATAGGTAGTTAACACATATTTCAAAGGCCCATTCAAGGTGAAGTAGCTCGTTAACACCTCTCCACTCATAGGAGGGGAAGGAAAAAAGGCTGGGGGACTGATTAAGAGGGTTACAGATTGGTGTAATAAGGCATAAATCCAGTGTGTCTATTCAGTCCATGGTTTTTAGTGTCTAGCAAAGTTATGAATTTAAGTTCCCAGGCTCGCCTTTTGAAAATGTTGCACAGGTTTCCTTTGAAGATGAGGACAGAGAGGTCAGATGTAGAGTGATGGGTTTGTGAAAAGTGTTCAGCCACAGGTGACAGGGTGGTTTTGTCTTTATCATTTTTCTGGGTGAGTTCATTCAAAAGCACAGTGACTGTCTGGTTTCACCCACATAGTTGTTATTGTGGCATTTAGTGCACTGGATGAAATACATAACATGTTGTGATAGGCATGTGTAGGACCCATGGATCTTGAAAGGTGTTTTGGGGAGAGGCATTGACCATCATTGCAATGGAGCTATGTCTACAGGTTTTGCGTCAGTTCTGGTGCCAGGGTCTGGTTCTGCTTTGAGTTGGTGTGTTCTGGTCCGTGGGAAGCTTGCTTCTGAAGATAAGCTTGCCAGCTTGGAGAGGTTGGGGATTGGTTGAAAGCCAGAAGAGGGGTTTCATAAAATGTTTTCATGATGTAGTTCCCGTCAAGTATGGTGGTAATTGTTTGACGATACCACATATGGGTTCCAGTGTGGGGTGGTAGGTGACAACTAGGAGTGTGCGGTTAGAAGGGGTTTTATTTCTGCACTGAAGCAGGTTCTCTGAGGGTATTTGGGTGGCCCATTCCATGATGCAATCTACTTCTCGGGTGGAATGTCCTTGTTTGGTGAAGGTAGTTTTAACTGTGTTAAGGTGTATATCCCAGATTTTCTCCTCGGAACATATTCTGTGGTATCTGAGTGCCTGTCTGTAGATAACAGATTTCTTGGTATGTTTGGGGTGGCTACTGGATCTGTAAAGGTAGATGTGGTCATCCATGAGTTTCTTGTATATGGTTGTCTGTAGGGTTTCATTGTTGAAGCTGATTGTGGTGTTCCCATATGATGTTGATGCTGCGGAGTTTCTGGAGGAAGTTGGTTGTGTCCTGGAGGAAGCCGGCCCTTTGTGTAGTGACTGGTTTGAGGATGGTTTCTATGAGTTCTGATATTCCTTCAGTAAGAGTGCTGTGACCAGATATGATGGGGTCTGTCTGGTTTCCCTTGTTTGTGTATCTTGGGAAGCATGTAGAAAGTCCCTGGGAGGGGTTCATAGGAGATGAGTTGTAGAGTTTCTCTTGAAGTTGTTTGGGGAAGGATTTAATGATATCCTTAACTTCCTGAGTAAATTGTGTTGTGGGGTCTTCTCTGAGTTCTTTATAGTAGCTGGTATTGGAGAGTTGTCAGTTGACCTCGTTATTGTTGTCTTCACAGTTAAAGACTACAATGGCACCTCCTCTGTTTGCTGGACTAGAATGTAGTTACGCTAGGCTACAACTAGCATGAGATAAGAATCAAGTCCATTGTATTTACTGGGTGGCACCTACAAAAGTCAGACTCTTGCTTATGATGGGTATGTTTCCATAACATCATTTAAAGTGGTTTAATTTTCACTTCAGTGAGCTTTCAGAATGATTATCAGAAAGGTTTTCTTACGGAAACTGCTTGGGAAAAAAACCCACCCAGATCTCATGTAGAGCCACATGCTTTCAAATGTGCACATATTACACTGCGGTGAAGAGAAACTAAGTTTTACTCTTAATTACCAATGAAAATTCATTGCACAATTAGATGGCTCCCAATCACCAGTTTGTGCTGCAGCAAACTGTGTATCTCTCTGGCAAGTACAGCCAAAGAAGCACTTGTGAGCTGCCACTTATCCTATCAGTTAGCTCTTACTCGTGAGGCTGAATGCACCTGTTTGGGTTGCAACTGAGAAAGAGCTTTCAACAATTGGCCTCAAAAAGGTTGTTGTTTTTTTATTATTATTACAAAACGTACAAACACAAAAACCAACCCACTATGGAACCAATGAGAAAATTGAACTATTGCAAATCAGGAGTGGCAGAAGCAAAAGGCAATATTCAGAATGAGATGAGCGTGACGGGATCCTGGCAGTACAACCTGGAACTATTAGACCACTATGCCCCCTTAACTCTCCAGCCTGTCTCTCATGATGCTTTGCTAGTGATATGCAGCAAATATCTCCAGGGGCTGTTATCACTCAGTCAACAACATTAATGGACACACCCAGCTAAGTTGCATGAATGCTCTCTAAGCCACTCATGAACTATACAGAGGGAGACACCAGCAAATCCTCCCAGCCTTCTGCCTTCCATCCAGAAATATACCGTCTTACACTGCTCAAGACCATCTCTTGAATAATGCAAGCTCATTAATTAGTTCGCCACTTTGTCAAAAGATAGTGGACATGTACCAGCCTTTGTAATCAGAGCAGAGTCCCCAAGCACTTTAGACAAACTCACTGGTAAAGATAAAACATTAAAATAATGTTTATGGACTACAGAATGATAGATGTTAAGTGATTGTAAGTGGTAGGCAAAAAAGTTCAGAGAGAGTTACCTAAGAAATAAAAGTAAACACGCATTCTAAATCCTAAACTTTATCAGACTCAGTAAGATTTGAACCAAATAGCTTTTCTCACCCCACTGGATGTTGCAGGCAGGTTACAGTTCTTAATACACAGGCTGAATTTCCTTCTCCGCCTGGGACCAGTCTCCCCTGCTCAAAGTCTACGTCTTCCCAACATTCCTGTTGGCTTCAGAATAGGTTGGGGAGGACAGAGGTGATCGCATGATGCTACTCTCCCTTATTCTATACTCACAATTCATGTCCCTGGAAAAATACTGGCCCAGACATGTCCTGGTGGGGCCTTGCTGAGTCACAGAGTTGAGCAATCCCCATTCTGTGGTGCTTGCGCAAATGTCTCTTTCTGAATCGTAAATCTTTTGTTTACAGTTCCCCTGCCGGTCAATGGCTGGTGATGGTTGTTTAATGCCCACCAGGGTGTGGGTCACCTACTTGTTGCCACTGGAGAGCTAGCTGTGGGCAGCTCCCAGGCTCACAACGTATTTCAATAACAACCCATATAGCAAAATCTCATAAGTTCATACACAATAACAATATACGTGTCTTGACAGAACAATGAATTTCAGCAGATTATAACCTTTCATAGGATACCTTACAAGGCATGCTTTGTATGACATATCACAACAATATACAAATGATGAATATGGAGGTTACAGGGTGCTACTTTGAGGTACAGGGCGTCACAATCAGTTATTATTAGTAGTATTGCAGTAGTGCTTTGAAGGAGAGTTTGCTTATCTTGTACAGGAACTGGAGTTCTCTGAGATGTTTTGTCCCCATAGATGCTCCATGTCAGGAGGTGCACGTGCCAGGCACTCTTGATTAAAGCTTTTGTCATCCATGTCTGCAGATCCACATATGCACCCTACACGTCCCTGTGCTCTGGTATGAGGGCATTTGAGGCAGACATAGTGGCAAAATGAGGACAGACAGAAGCATGGAATTAAGTGGCAGGCTACAACTTTTATTAAACTGCTGGAATGGAGCCAAAAGAGGCTCCACATTGTCCTCTCTCCAGGTTATATCCTGGAAGCTGAGGAATACTGGTCAATCAGCAGAGACAGAGACTGATATTCTATTAGGAGCTTGGAGTGGAGATGGGAGATTTGTGGAAGGGGTGGAATGGGGGTGGGGTAAGGGCGGTGCAGGGGCAGGAAGAGGTGGGGCAGGAGGGGGAATCAAGCACCTACCGGGCAGAGGTGAAATTGGCGCCTATGTCTGTTAAAGCCACATGCCAAGTGTTCCATCCCTCCCCAGAGCTGGTCTACACAGAGGATGACAACCTATTACTGCTAACGGTTACTCTGTTAACTTGAGTGGCAGAAGTCTGTGAGGTTGATCTAAAAGTTCCAACCCTCCTCATGAACCTTGTGCATGTTGATAGGATGACTCATGGTGGAATTCCTGTTTTTTCAGTTTGTTTTTTAACGACGTATGGCCCCCACCTCATTTGATGCGGAAGTTGGAAGGTGTGTAGAGAACGAGGCAGGGGACTGCAGGAAGAGAAAGGAGGGTCTTAAGCAGTTGAATGCTTTGCTGGAGAATTAGATTCTATTCCTGTCTCTGCCACAGTGTTCCTATGTGCTTCTAGTCAAGTCACTTAAACCAAATTTTTCACAGGGGGGTCGCTAATTGTGTGTGCCTCATTTTCCCACTGTCCATTCTGAGACCATAGCATGTGATAGGCAGAAGTGCTGAGCACTCCCAGCTGCAACTGACACCAGTGCTTGAATATATAAAGTGCTAAATAATGCTATATAAATCAGGTCCTTAGTGTCTCAACTTGGGCAGCCAAAGTTAGTGTGTGCCTTTGACCTTAATCTCACTATGCCTCAGTTCCACATCTGTAAAATGAGGATAATATCACCACTTCATCTCACAGGGGGGTTGTAAATATACATTCATTTGTGAAGCACTCAGATACTATAATGATGTACACCATATAGAAAAGCCCAGGCAGAAATTATTTTGTCTTAACAGTAGGGTTTGAATAGTGTGTAATAAATAAGGCATGGGGCCACACAATGAACAATGAGGAGAAAACAAAACATGGAATAGCTGTCTCTTTAGTGGGCACTGTCTCTTCGAGCACTGAATGAGGAAGGGATCCTATGGAAAAATAGTATGTGATCAGGTAATTAAAGACCGCCTCATAATGCATACGCCCAAGGGGGCCAAATTAAGGTTTCCACAGGTATCCTCAATTCTGACCTGTCCTAACATTTGAGTACTTGACTTTGCAACGTTAATATTCTTTTGACATAACTTTATATATATAGGGCAGGGCAGGGCGGGGGACGGGACTCCCAGGGACATGGGAAAGTCTAACACCAATAGCAGCATTAGATTTGGAGCAGATTTAGGTGGCATGAGAGGAAGGACTGAATACTGTGCCTTGTTAACAGGGAGTAGCAGTGACTACTGCTGCATACACTCACTGAAGCATTCTGCAAGTGAGGCTAAGCACCTCTGGTCCCCCACCATGGGCAGACCTTAAGAATTAGTGAAGCACTTTGGGATTCTGTTGGAAGAAAGGTGCTGTAGAAATATGAGTTTGGTTTTCTGTTTCCCTTCCTGGACTTTAAGCTCGTGTAAGGAGCTTTGGGGGAATGTGTGAATTTTCATTTTTAAATCTTGTTCCCTAGGAAGTTACTCTCAGAGTTATCCAGCCCTGTTACTGATAAGTAACCAGTCTCCACCCAGATATAGGAGGACCATTGCATATGAGGGGAAATAGTTTTTTCCCTCCTGCTTCAAATGGTCTTGCACTAGGGCTAATAGTAAAGTCAGTATTCTATGTACTCTGGCAATTCCCCTTCCCCATGGTTCCTGCATCACAATTATGTGCTAAATCTTGCAACACATTAAAATTTCTGCAGCAGCTTCAAGTATATTCAAAAATAGAGCTTTTTATTGAATTAAATATGACATGAATAATACAGCCAGTACAGTATTGCTTGTGTTATTCATTTTGATATAAAATTTAATACAAATCTCCATTTTGGAATATTTTCTATCTGTTTACAAATTTTCTCTTGAAAGTGAATACAACTCCTTGGAGAAGTTGTCAGGCGAAAACTGGATATTTTAACAGCTTATTCGGTGGGCATTTGGCACCTGAGAAGATGTAGGAGTGATTTGGGGTTTGGCTGCAAGGTAGCATCTTAAGCGTTTAGCACTGAGAAGAGGATACATCTTCTTTTTTTCCCTTGTGTGCAGGAGTGAAAATGATTTAATTTTGGGAGGGTGAGGGACAGTTGAGACCAGCCATCCTACTATCCACTCTGCCCCAGTATCTGCCACTGCATCCAGCAATGATGGATAAGCACATTAGCTGCTGTTTCTGCTAAGATGAGCATCAATAAAGTAATTAAGAAGGTTGACACTGATGTTACCATAATTAGGTTTCAGAGTTAACATGATAGGGAGATGAGTGGAGAAAGTTCATGCCTCCTTTAGCGCTACCGTTTTGGACATTTACTAATTCAAACAGAGGGTACTGCATTAATTATAGGAACAGATTCTCTCCTGTGCGTATTGGTCAGAAGATGGGGCAGAAGGGAGGGAGGTATTAGGAAGCAGTTACACAAGTCCCTGATTCTCATATTTCCCCCGCCATAACAGAAATGAGGGCAGCGTAGGGGAAGGTCTAAGTTACACCAGCTCATTATGATCCATACGGGACTGTGCTCCACCCAGCTCCTCAGACTGGTGGGAGGGGTTGGTGTATGAGCCCACTCAGCTGGCTTTACAACAGCTTAGAGTTCTTTGGCACTGCTCAAGTAGCACAAAGGGGCTGGAATGGAGGGCACAAATCTTCACAACCGCAGTGTCTGGAAGCAATTGTTTTATAGATGAAAACTGCTGGTGAGGAACCACATCTATGGCATAGGGGAGGTGCATTCTACAGCCAATTCCATACCATAAGGAGTAGTCCAGTAAATCCTTCAATGCATTAGTATTTCACCCTTGGAGTCAAATTCTATTGGGCTACCAGTGAAAATGAGTTTTATTATCTGATCTCATTGACTCCAACAGGCCTATTGCCTAGGTAAGGACTGCAGGAGTTGGCTCCTACTGTTGAGTAGTGGGCATTTGTCCACATCATAAATCCAGCATGGTCTGGGTCACAGTCCACCATATGTGACAGGGTCAGGCCAGACGGCTATAGGAGAGTAATAGAAGGCAGATATATTAGCCCCAGGTTAAGTAGGTCCCTTTGCCTTGGGTAAGGTGACAGGGAAGGTTCCAGAACAATCAGGAACCTTCTGGAGACAATTCTGACAGACAGGCTGATTAGAACACCTGCAGCCAATCAAGAAGCTGCTAGAATCTATTAAGGCAGGCTAATCAGGGCACCTGGGTTTAAAAAGGAGCTCACTTCAGTTTGTGGTGCGCGTGTGAGGGGCTGGGAGCAAAAGGCGCTAGGAGCTGAGAGTGAGAATGCGGACTGTTGGAGGACTGAGGAGTACAAGCATTATCAGACACCAGGAAGAAGGTCCTATGGTGAGGATAAAGAAGGTGTTGGGAGGAGGCCATGGGGAAGTAGCGCCGGGAGTTGTAGCTGTCGCACAGCTGTTCCAGGAGGCACCCTAGACAGCTGCATTCCACAGGGCCCTGGGCTGGAACCCGGAGTAGAGGGCGGGCCCGGGTTCCCCCAAATCCTCCCAACTCCTGGTCAGACACAGGAGGAGTTGACCTGGACTGTGGGTTCAGAATAACAACCAAGCTAAGGGCTGCTCTGAAGCTCCAAGGTGAGCAAATCCGCCAATAAACGCAAGACCCACCAAGGTAGAGGAGGAACTTTGTCACACATGACACACAGTTTCTAAAGCAGAGTGATCCGCAAGTAGAATCACTGGCTGTGTAGCAGGTCAGGAATGAGAAGCATTGGCAGAACTATGCAGGAGAGCTCCTGTCAGCAATCCCTCTGACTCTGACCAACATAATCAGTCCCTCACCTCCAGAAGCACTAAACTCAGCCACCATATTAAAGAGGCAATAAAAAAATTGGTGAGGGGAGCAGGGGGAATGGCTCTTTACAGAGCATTACGCCGCTTCTAGATGGTGAAATGCACAGATCTGGTCTAGTACAGCTCCCAGGTCAAACCACATTTCTAAGAGGCACCCCCCTTTCATTGTGATAAAAACACGCCTGGCATTTCTCCAGGTGTTTCCACTTGCTCTGGAAATGTCAGATGCTCCCTCTGTTCCTACATTTTACTGCCGTGGCCTGTGTATGAGTCCAAGGGAGGCATCTGCGCAGCACGACCCGAGGGCATGTTCAAGATAGGGGTGTCCCTCACAGGCAAGTTAAGATATCCAGATGAACAGAGCAGTAAAGCAGAGGAATTATCCTGTTTCAGATCACAGGCACATCTGATCAATGCTGTACACAGGATAAGTGGAGGGGGAAAAAAGCAATGCAGAGGAGTTGATGCTCAGATGTTCCTAGCTAGAGAAAATCCTCCTGGAGCTGGGCATCTGGATTTCACAGCTACTGAAACACCAGCAGCCGCCACCATATGCTGAACAGAAAACATGAGCTTGTTCCACACCTCCAGTGACAGGAGAATGCAGTGGCAGATTGGAGAGGATCAGCAGGATTCGGGGGAAATTCCTAACACACTCTCAGCATGAAGAATCCTCTTGCAAAAACCTAGCGCCCAACTGCAACGAGAACAGGCCCTTCCCCCCCCACATGCTGCCGGCACTCTCCCACCTGCATGAGGAGAGAGGTTATGGGCGAGCAGTCTTTTTCTGCATTGTGATTTTGATCTCTTGGGCTCCGTTCATGATGAAAGATCATCTGCAGCTTTCCATATCCAGGATGCTTACAAGGTCGTCATACTAGCCCCATTTTACCCCATGCTGTTCCAAGCAAGTAGTGCGCAATTGAATGCATTTGCAAAATTGCTTTATTTGTGCAAAGTGAGGGGGAGGGAAAGAAAGCCTGGTTTTGTGTCTGCACTCCTGTGTGTGCATTAAGGGAATTGTGCACCCGCGACACCGAGATTGCATGAGAGGTTCCATGGAAAGTAAGTGTAGGCAATTAGTAGGGAGACCACATGATGATAAATTCCCACTCTATACTCTTCTTTGACAATATCACCATCTCTCTAGAAGCCAGCTTCACCAAGTGGCTGTACTCCTGCCTTTTAAGTGCACTCTGCTTGTGTTTTTCCATGCTTTCTAAGATATTTTCCCTCCCTTTTTGAATAGGGGTTAATTGCAGCTGGGAGGAACACTTATTTTTTTAAAAGCCAATTTTGCCTACAATTCCAAGGGGTTGAGAAATCTGCAGAAAGTAATTCAAGGTTGTATGAATACAAGACGGAAAAAGACAAAATAGCTTTCAAAATTTGTGCTGTTCTAAACAAAACGACAACAGCAACAATTTTCAAAAGAAAAAGGCAGGTAGCACCTTATAGCAAGATCGAGGTAGACTCTACTGCACAGTCACAGATAAACCAGGGCCAAGATTTTCAAAAATGAGTGCTTAAAGTTAGGCTCCTAATTCTATATTTAGCCACCTAAATCAATAGTCTGATTTTCAAAAGTGCTGAGCGCCAAACAGATATCAATGGGAGCGACTGAACACCCCATGCTTTTGAAAACCAGGCCACAAATTACCTAAATATTGCCATAGGTGCCTAAATACAGTTTTAGGAGCCTAACTTTAGCCACCAATTTTTGAAAATCTTGGCCTTTGGCCAGATAGCACTGTGATGGATGTCCAAATACCACAGTGATAGGCACAATATAAATACCTTCTGCACACCTCTCCCCCGTAGGATGTGAATCACTTAGAGAAATATCTAGAGAGGTAGATCAGATAGAAAAAGAGGGAAAAAGGGACAGATTAGATAGATCATCTCCAGGCTACATTTCACTGTACAGGAAAATTCTCTGTGCACTTTTTTTTCCTTGGCAAGTGTTTTGATTTGGCCAAAAGCAAAAACTGGACACAAAGTGTTGGCCTTATAAATTAGACTGTCAGGTCTTTCTGCCTTTGCCAGGCACACTTGTGTGTGATGGGAACTGGCGGTAGCCATAGCCACAGCCACAGCTTTATTACCAATATAAACAAATCAGGGTAACAGTAAATATTCAAGGTCTGGTAGTGCACTAGCTGAGCAGGGAGTAGCGAGCCCCAATGAACCTCATAGAGAACCCTATGACTCAAACACGGCCACCAAACCAGTCCTGCAAAAGAGATGCAAGACTGGATATTCTGAGGCAGATCATTGTTTCCCCATGAAAAACTACCTTTTTTTCATGTTATTAGACCAGGGATGTGTAATGTACTGGATTTTGTGGCCCTCTACTACAACCCTTTTGCAGGCCGGGGGAGTGACATCTAAGGGGTGTTGCTCCTGGGGTGAGTGTGTGGAGGGGGTTGGCTCCTGGCCCCAGAGGGTGGGAGGCCTCAGGGGAAGGTCTTGGAGTGCAAGCCCGCCCCACACTCACCCCACAGTCACTGTTCCTGTCCCAAAGGGCTGTGCCTGGCTCCCTGCTCCAGCCCATTGGCTCTCATCTCCGTGGCATGTGAGGCAAGCATCCACATGAAGGCGGGTCCCTCCCCCCATGTTGCCCCAACCCCTTGTGATGAATCTCCTGCCCTGAGCTGTACCGGGTCAAATAAAATGATCTGGCAGAATGGATGCAGTCCCCAGGCTGCCAGTTGCCCATCCTTGCATTAGATGCTCCTGTAGGCAAGCCGCAGTCTATGTTCCATGGTTCAGCCTCTATTTGTGTTCTGTCTTGTGAGAGCTACAACAGCTTTCTTCTTGTTTCCCTTAACTCCTATCCTTATGCTCAAATTATGAAAGTTTTAAGAGCCTTCTTTGTCCTAGGTTTCACCTCAGACATTTCCAATAACGTTTCCAGTAATGTCAGATTGGATGCTTGTGATGGGGTGAAACTCCATCATGGGCTAGCAAGGGCTTAAGACCCAGTTAATCACACTGATGTCACCTGGGCAATAACTAGGCAGTTACCTGTCAGCCAGAGAAGGCAGGACTAAAGAAGGATCAGGTGATAGCCTATTTATAAGACCCAGGTGTTGACTGAACTGAGAGCGTTCCATCAAGAGCGGCAAGTTCTTGTGAAGGATCCAAGTGCCAAGGCTGTTGCAGGCTAGAGGTCGCATGAAGACAGACCAGGCAAGGCAGTGCTTGATATCAGAGCTGGGATAGTAGAGTCCCAGGAAGAGGCGAGCACAGGGCCTAGGAGATACATTGATTCTTTGGGGCTTTGGACATCACTTGGACATTTTATTACCCTGGAGGGGGTCTTGAACTAGATGCTTCTCAGCTGGTGAGCTGAGTCATGTGCCAAGGCAGATGGCTTACAGGGGAGAACCCCTAGAGTGGGAGAACCCCTGTAAAGCTGTGTCTGGAGATGAAGGGCATCCTGATAGTTATGGTGCACCATAGCTATGTGGAAGGTTTTTTTGGTTTGCTTTTTGTTTGTTAAATCAACACCTATAATTATTGCCCAAACGAGAAAAGTCTTGTGAGCCCCAGAGCATATGACAGAAACTGCTTTTGAAAATGAAACCAACCAGGACAGCCCAGACACTCAAACTCAAGGGAATGCACCTGGAGAAGCGTAAATGATGATTGGACATCACTTCCAGCCATCAGTGCTTCCCCCTGCATATCCTGAGCAGTCCAACCACAGGACTGAATGAACAATCTTCAGTCAGCCAGGTTATTAGTGGGAATTCTCTGAATTCAGAAAGAGGCTGAACTAATTGAAATTCTCCAGAGGCTTTTCATTTTTGGTATCTGTCCTAAGGTGAGATACAGCGGTCAGGCATTGGCAATGTCTAGGTAAGGACTGCCACACAGCCAGCATGCACCTTGCTTAATTTTAGCATTCATTGCTTAATGCATATCTTGGCTTGATTTCTAACTGGTGCCCATGAAATGTGACTTTAGGTCTTGATAGGGGTCTGGAAGCTCAGAATTCTTCCCATAAAATATTTCTGGCATTCTGGTTAGAATAATCCAAGAGTGACAATTCCAGCCCTGGAGACTAATCAAGAGAGAAATCCTTCTTCTTAGAACCATGTTGCCTTTGTCTTCCCGCCATACTATATGGGGCAGTCTAACAAGCCACAGCTAGAACTAGCTATGAACTAGCTCCTTTGCCTCTCCTGTAAGCTTTAGCACTTGCATTTATAATAGTTGGAAGCCTTATGCTGCTCTTTGCACTTAAAGCCAAACCTGCAGGTTCTTACTCAGTCCTGACTTCTAATGAAATTTCCAGATGGGTTGCACTCCAGAACCCCTTTGAAAAGTCTGTTACACCAACTTGCCTAGTGTAAAGTTGTCCTACACTGACAGGGAACTGATAAACCATAGGCCATTTGTTGGTGCTGGACTGGCCAAAATGGACTAATCTATTCTGGCCACATCTTTTTAATTATCTCCCTCCAAGTTAATTGTGGATTTTCTATTGCCTTGAACTAGAAATTTTTGTCATGCCACAAACAAGAATTCCCCCTAGCAGATCATATCTATACTGTATGTCGTGATCCTTCAGTATTTGGGTTGGCTCCCTATGGTGGTTCCCAAACTACCCTGACATTCTCCCAGTAGCACAATTTTCCTGTTCATTCTACATCCTGAACACTTTGCAGGAACTCTTCTCACCTTATGGGATCATCTAATGGATTCAAGTATCACGTGCATGACCCTGTGACCTCTGAGTACTCACTTGGTTCCTGGATGCATACCACTGCCCTTGTTTTCTGACAACTCTGTTCCCAGTTGCTTACATTCTAGGAGGCTCCTTTTTGAAGCTCTGGCTAAGAATCAAAAGCTTGTTCCTCCTAATCCTCAGTTTCTTCATACTTCACTCTTGCACTGTCCGGTCACAGGCCCCTGGGTGGCCACTTGCTGGGAAGGAAAGATAAAGGGTTACTCACCTGACTGGGTGTCATGTTCTCCAAGAAGCTCTCCTGATGACTCTCACTCTCATGCTTCTGGCTCTTGTGCAGGAGCCTCCCCAAAATTCCCAAACTACAGGTAGTGAATGATGTGATGCAGTTCAACTGAACAGTCATCCATTTTTCTGTTTCCCAGGTCTATTTAAATCAC
This sequence comes from Eretmochelys imbricata, assembly GCF_965152235.1. Lineage (NCBI taxonomy): Eukaryota > Metazoa > Chordata > Testudines > Cheloniidae > Eretmochelys > Eretmochelys imbricata. The sequence continues at coordinate 100,510,100 of NC_135573.1, read as the reverse complement.
CTCCAGAAAGGAAGCACTGGGAGCAGAATACAAGTTCAGTGTCCTATGGCTGGAGCTTCCCAAAGCTGGACCAACACATGGTGACACTACAGCAAAAGAGCTGCTGCAGGTCAGCAACAACAGCAAGTAGTAATGGGCTGCAAAAAAAGTGTGGTGGAAAAGGCATCTTCTCTTCCCAGTGCTTTCTGTCAGCTTGCTCTCCTAGCCAATCGTAAGTCCCCACAATCCTTGGTGGCTCAGTTAATTGTAACCCTCAGGCAGGGAGCTGCATTACAATTGGCCATTTGGAATACCCCCCGTAAATGCGTCCCTCCCAGAGGACAGGAATATATTTCAAATATGGTATAGGGCATTATAACACTGCAGAACATAATCATAGCTTCTTTGTTCAATTTGTCTTGAATTGTGTCACTAGCCAATGTATCACAGTTCAGTTATGTGACAGACTCCTTTTCATGTGCATGTGCCTACATCTGTCTCCCAAATGCCAGTCTGCCAATTTAAGAAGTATTCAAATATAAACATGATTAGATGCTGAACTGGCACAAACAGACTGGTAAATGGCTGGTCCAATTGGCTATAATGTTTATCCTGGATACAAATTATCTTTTGTTGACGGTGAAAATCCTGTTAAAATTATGTAATTTTGAAAGAATTTGTTAAAAGGTATCTAACATGCAGTCATGGAATAAATTAATTATTCTCAGGCTAAGAGCTTTATGATGGATTTATTTAATTCTTGTGAAAAAAAAAAAAAAGCTGTCCCCGTTTCAGATCTATGAGCTAAATCCTGTGGAGTTACACCAGGGACATATTTGGCCTCATATGACCATTCTTTAACATAGTCTTACCTAGGAGATGAATACACATATATCTGCATATATTCTTAGAGAGAATATCTTCTACATACATTAAAATAGATATCTTTTAATATCCTTTCAATTTCAATTGCACCCTTGAAAGTTTTAGCATTATTTATTTCAAATAAGTTTATATGTGTGTGATTGATTGAAATCTTGAGCTGCAATTAAGAAAATTGCAGCGGGAACCATTAAAGGGATAGCCTCATTGTCTCCCCTTTCTATGAAAATGTCAGGTTTCAATGTCACCGTAAAATAACCCAATCACATGCTTGTATACCGCATGCCCCGATGGAAGTAAGACTAAAACCGTCTGGTGTACTAATTACAAAAGACTAAAAATAATGACACACACATAGCAAGGAAATGAGTGGACCCAGTCCTTATTACTAAACTGCCACAGTGTATATACACTGTAATACAGGTTATTGTGAAGCAGCCTATTTAGTAAATATACAAACATTCATCCCCACTTGTAGATCAGCCTGAGTCCCTCCCCCCATCTCTCTCTGTCTCTGTGCCCTTTCTTTCTCTCCAATTATAAAGCAGTGCCAGGTTTTCTCATCAGCCATCTCCATGTCTCCAAATGGCTTTTCAGTGTCAGGCCTATCAGGAAATTAACTCATCATGCAGTGACAGCTGCTAATTTTTTCCCCTTACATGTCAGATGGATCGCCTGCTGAAGCTAATAATGAATCACCAATCCCTGATTAGAAGGTGCTTCCGAAACGTATAACTGCCATCTGAGCTAACTTTTTTCTTCATATAAAATGATATCACCCTAGAGGAGTAGAAAACGAATTGTATTCTTCAACAAGATGGAACAGGGTAGGCTGTTTAAGTGAACCGTGTGCTATCTTAAATTATGGGCTAATATTGCACAGTAAAATAAGTGAAAACTCACAGCTCTTTTTTATTTTGCCAAATGGACGACTCTTTTCTGTTACTTAATCCTCTCAGCAGAACTAACTTGGTTTCAAATTTCAGGACTGGCTTTTCTCCTCATCCCTCTCTGCTCTTTATTCTATTTACTGCATTTATGCTCAGGAAATCTACAGAGCTGGAAATGCTGGACTCTCTCTCACATCCCAAAGCTGATTATTGGGGCACAAGTTTGCACCAACAGCAAAAGTTTGCCTTGTGCTATTCTGCCAGTGGCTTGAATCCCCTCTAAGCCCCACGCTTTCCTGAAGGGGGCATCCTTCTGGTTCAGTCCTGGCCCAGCCTCAGGCAAAAAACTTCATTGTGCAGCATTTCCTACAGTGATTATACAACCTGAACCCACTGTCCACAAAGATCACAAATATATTTCTTTCAGGATCTCGCAGTGAACATTTGTGCTATTATGGCAGCATTTATAAATGACAGCAGTGCTTGCAGCATTATGCACAATTCACATGTGCGTATCGCACATCAACTCTTGGCTCTGGCTTGTCTACCTTCCATGGCGAGGTGCAGCTGGTAGTCAGGCAGAATGGGATGTAGCTGTGGGCCTTTCTTTTTTTTGGTTTTTGTTAAAGGAAATATTTTTCTAAATAGAATTTCCAGCTACCTCTTAGCTCTCATTTCTCCCAAAAAGATGGAGCTTGAATTCTTCAGGAGACACTGTCCTGGAAGGTGTGTATATATTTAACTCTAAGATGCTGGGGGAAATTAGGGGGAGGTCCTTGCCATCTCTCCTTTCTTTGGTTTATTTGTACAGGAGCTTGATGCTTTTCTAAATGCTTTTATTACCTTCACAGTTCAAATGATCCAACTTTACTAACAATTATTTGAGATGAGTATCAAAAAGAAATTCAAGCCAGTGGAGAACGTTGGCAGCCAGAACATCAGAGGAGAACTAACTGTGTCAGATGGGATATAGGAGTATGGCATTTTTAACAACTGATCTCATAATGATCTCATAAAGCTCCAAGTTTTACCACTGGACAAAACCACCTGAAGTGCTTCAAGCCAAACAACAAAAATACATTTTTAAGAATTAAATGTTACTTGTACTGTTCACAAGCAGGATCCACCCCACAAGACTTTCTGCTAAAGGTGAAAGTTACCCCAGGGTTAGAGCTCTTACACCACTTCAGCTCTACATGTCATGCCAAATCTCACTAGTGAGAATGGTGCAAGACAGTGGATAGAAGCATTATTCTTCCCTGAAGACCATACAGTGGCAGCTCTGTGGCCACTTCTCAGGGCTAGAATAGTCTCTTTACTGACTGCATCTACGCTTCTGGGGATGAGGGCGAGGGGAATGCTGGAGGATGCATGGAGTGATACATAGGTGCTGGAACTAGAGGTGCTGGCTTGAAGTGGTAACAACAACCCAAAAACATGGTTTCCACCAGCAGCACCCCCACTATAAAAACTGGTCCAGCACCACCAGTGATGTACCACTGTCTCCATCCCACTTCCAAATCCTCACAGTTCAGACACCCTGTGTGAGCTCAAGAACCCTTGTTTCCCTCCTGTACATTGGGACAGAGTTGGTGCGTAGGGCCTTGTGTGGGCCATATGTACTGGGATGAATTTTACCCTTAATTTCCAATGCCACAGTTGTAAGGCACAGATACATTAATTTGACAGTCCACATTTAAAAAAAATAGTTGTCCTGAACAGGTTGTACTCAGAGAAAAGTACTGTTAACCTGGGTTTTCAGGTAATGACAGCACTCATTAGGCTAGCGAATCCTTTCCAGGACTCTCAAGCCCAGAAACACCTCCTGCATAGGTTTTTTTTTTTTTTTTTTTTTTTTTAAATGCAAAGGTCTGCTCTTTTCATTGTGCAAACAATGTGATTGCTGGTTTGACACTGCAGGCTACACTGGTTTTATGAAGGATTAAATGCCACCTGAGACATATTTATCCTAAATAAATCACAAATGGTAAACTGCAGCATGTCAGTGTCAACACCCTGTACTGCAGCAGAAAGGTTAGCCATACAGGACTAAGCACAGCTAAGAATTAGCATCCAAGCCGCAAGACCAAAGGCTACAGTTAACAGGAGAAATGATCAAGAAGAAATATTTCCACTGGAAAACATTCAGTTTTTGAACATCTGTGAGAGTCTTGCAGAGGGCCATCATTTTGTAAAGGTCACCTTTATCCTGATAACAAACGGGAGTTGATCCTGTCACTATTTGCTGAAGACAGTATTTAAGAGTAAGTGAACAGCTTGTCTCCTCTAAGAAAGATGAGCAAGTCAAATTCAGCTAATTATGAATCTCGGTGTCTAACTTGAAATTTACTTTTTTGGGGGGTCTGACACAGATACAACCTTAACGCCTAGGAGGGGGGAAAAAAAGATGAAAAGCCAGCAGGATCTTCTAGCTTCAGAGTGAGGCACCTTTTCTATTCAGCTCCCTCAGAAAAAAACATTTTTTAAACAGTTGCTCCAAGAAGAAACTATTGTTTCACCCCTCCCCAACTTTCTTACACGCGATGATTTTAAGATATTAAACATGATAGGAAATGCCGTTATCTCTTGAGTCTGCTTGGTTTATACCCTAAACCCTTCGACAATTATATTAAGCATGCATGAGGCACACTTCAGAAATTAGATTCTTTTATCTTTATCTATCTATCCAGCCAGAGAAAGGGAAAGAGAAAATGCGCAGACATAACCGATAGCATTCGTTTCCTGCTGCTGAATGCCAGTGTTGTTTATTGCTTAATATTAAAAATCATGATGCTTCTTTTTAATGCTAACATTTTATTTGAAAGAACCCTCCCCAAAATCCCAACCAAACACCCTTACCATTTTATATTTTACAATTTCTTTTTTAGATGAAACAAAAGCCATTGTATCAGGAAACAAAGCTTTTCTACACGAACTTGCATTGAACAGTTGCAGTGTATCCACAACTAGATAATTGACGTTCTGGTCTAAGCAAGAAATACAAGGTCACCTTTTTTCTACTTGTTAATGTCAATGTCAGAATTTTCATTAAAGAAATCCCTAACATTTCAAAAAGTCATTCACAAAATGAACTGCAACATGGTATTTATATGAAGCACTATTTGTAAGAAAAGCAAAACATTGGCCGTGACAATATTTTTTCCCCAAAATGCACATTTCATATGCAGGACTCTTATGTTCGAAACTAAGTTGCAAGTAACGGGCATTAAGCTTTTTCTAAACCAAGACAGCTTTTTTTCTGAATACACGTATCAAGACTTTTCTAAAGCGTAGATTTTAGAGGTTTCTCTTCCGCAAAGTCCAATGCAAAATAATGAAAGAGTTAACTATAGTTAAAGAAAAATGATTCTCAGACACAAATTTAGAAAGGGTCATTATGCTGAGGTGTTTTTGACCAGGGACATTTTAGAGCAAGGCTTTAGAAAACTAAATGTCAGGCTTTCTGCCTTTGAAGACGACAAGGCAACACTTGTAGCATCTAACTGTACTTACAAACTGTCACCTCATATTTTTAACATGTGGTGTGGTTTTGGTTTTTTAATTATTTTGCTCACAAAATGTATATGTAAAGTGAAAAAATTATGTTTAGCATACCCACAAAACCAGACAGACAAGGCATAAACCAGCAAATCACTCTGAACTCACAAAATAATCCAAACCAAACCAGAATCATAACTGACTTATTTGGGTGTGGGGAGGGGGGCTTTAGTAATTTTCTTACCATATTATGCCTGTTAATCATACTCAGGTCAAATTTCTGTCCATTGTCATAAGATAATACCTTTTCTGTATACTCTTCCCAGTAGCTGACATTAACCTCACACAGTGAGGCTGGCACCTGGATGGAGGAATATCATATTATGAAGGTTTTACATATTAAGTTCCTACACATGTCTATTAATTTTCCAAGAAACAATTCTTCACGCTTCTTGTAGTTCATTGCTATCTCCCTGGCCCTGAATTACTGTTGCTTGGGAGCCACTCTCTGTATAAATGACCATACTAGTTAACTGTTCTCCTGTTCCATCAGGGGATGTGGCTTCAGTATTTATAGCAGTACCAGCTTCCAAAATCTCTTGAGACTCAGCTGCCTCTATCACAGTGTGTGAATACACACCAGTCTCATCCTGTATATCGTGTGGTAATTCTGTTACAATGTAATGGGTCGGACCTTCAGAGAAGTTGTCATGAGAATCCCGAACCATGGCTTGAGCTATTTCTTCTGTGACAATGATCTGTGAAATTTCTCCATCAGACTCAACTAAGTCCATGTGCTCACTCTGGACACTGAGGGCATGGCTACCAGCTTCTTGCATTATTATTTGAGAGCCTTCTCCAGCCACCATATGCACAGTTCCTTCCTCATTTACAATGACCTGAGTGACACCTTCTTTCATCAGCTGGTCTGCTGCAGCCGTGTCACATACCGCAAACTGCAGTACTCCTTGGACCATTTTCTTGAAGGCAGCTTGAGCTCTCTCCTGAGATGCAATTAAAGTAGATGGGTGAATGACCTGTGTCACTACTTCCATCGGTTCTATATCTTCCTGAGTCCCTTGAACTTCATGGAACATCTGTATTTCTTGTGTCTCGCTGTCATTAGGATTACTGGATAGCTCCTGATTTGGCATTTGTAACAACTCTTTGTGACTAGGCCTGGTTCTGTCGAGGAGTCCAGTTTTGTTTTCCACTTCACCCAGCTCTGTTACAGCACAAAGGAGGGCATCTAATGCTGAGGAGGACTCTGGAGGATGTACTGTAGCTTCTGATGTATCTAAAATGTCCTGTCTCATTATCTGTTGCACCACAGCACTACTGGAATCAGACACTGCATCGATTGGGACAGCCTCCTCCATATCAGTTCCCTCCACAGAGCCTTCTACCACAACCACTTGTGTTGCACCACTTGATAATTGCTCAGTGAGTATTTGTCCTGGAACCAGGCCACTCACATGAGAACCATTTTGACTTGTGGCTATCACTTGCCCATCTTCCGTAATATGCACCACCCTTGCCACCTGACCAGCCATTGCCAAAGTCTGAAGGGTAGCTGCTGCCGTTTCCTCCACGGAGGCATCAATTGCAAAGTCTCCATCGTATCCTTGAATAATGATAACTTGCTGCACTTGTTCAGCTGATTGGGATTGTCTTCTGTTACTTCGAAGGACCTTCTCTTTAATTGGAGAAACTTCTCCCAGGGCTGCTGCAGTGAAAGGACTGGTGGTCTCTACAAAGGTCGCCCCCTGACCCTTCAGTCGACATTCGTAGGACTTGGATACAATGCCTAGGAAACAAAAAGTGTCTGTTAATAGGGAATCACGGCAAATATTTGTAGGTCACTATTTCAAACACAAAAAACTTTCCAATGCAATTTTTAAATTTCCCTGGCAGAGAAGTGTAATATGCAATTGAACAAAACCAATTTGCATGTTTTCCAATTTATTTATTTATAGAATCCAAATAATTGCTGCTGTTAACAATTCTGCAGAGCACTAACGATCTGAATTTGTTATTTTTAAAACATTCTGTATTAAGCAGCATACAAATACAGTATACAATTAAAAACCATTAACACCTTTATGAGAAAAATATATCCGTAGTACTGCTCTTTTTGTAATTAATTGTATTTGTCTGTATTACATTAAGCACAGCTGGGTGTGATAATGTGCAACATATCTTTTTCAGTATTCTGGTTTCTTGGTAAATTAATGGCCATGTCTTTGTTTTGATGCGTTAGTTTCCTCTTCATTCCCCCACCCCAGTTCCTTCCCCGACACACCTAACTGACATTATTCATTCGTCTAGTTAGTTGGAGGAAACATATAGCCTCACTCTGAACAGTGTATGCCATAAAAATGCCAGCATGGGAATTGTCTCCTGATTGTTTTCATATAAAAGCTTCTCAATTTACAAGTAAAAAGATGTTTTTTTCAACTACTGTCTCTGCAAACCTAACCCAGTTTTTGAGAGCCATTGCAACTTCTTGCCCTTCTCATGCTTCATCACCGACTAGGGCCCTACCAAAAAGTCATGTCCGTAAAAAATATGTCACGGACTGACAAATCTGGTATCCTCTTTGAAATCTTCCCCGGGGAGGGGCAGGGCTGGGGGTGCTCCAGCCGGAGCTCCTACTGTGCACTAGGCTCCAGCTGCTTGTTCTGGCAGGGCTAGGGAGGGATAGGACTTTCTCTTCTCGTGCATGGGCCACTCCTGGATCAGGTAGACCCAACTCCGGGAACCTCCCTCAGCTGCAGGAGGCTCCATACCCCCGCCCTGCTTCCTGCCCCCATCACTCCTCAGCCGTGGGGGGAAGACGTCACTATACAGGGAGCAGCCACGGAGTTTCACCCAGCTAAGGGAGGTTCCTGGAGGTGGGTCTGACCCACCTCAGAAGTGACTCCTGTAGGAGAAGAGGAAGTCCCGCCCCTCCCCAGCCTGGCTGGGACTAGCAGCTGGAGCCTATTGCACGGTAGGAGCCCCCGGCTGTGGTGCACCCTGCCACCAGAGCCGGAACTGGGGCAGGAACATGCCTCCTCACTTTTTAACACTGGCATAGTTTGGGGGGCGGGGGCAGCATTGCCCCCCCAAACTTCAAGTCTCAGGTAGGCACAGAGCAGCACCAGCAGGGGGTGCACTTCGTGGTGGGGGAGCAGTTATCAGCTGCTCTGTGCCTGGCTTGTAGTTTGGGGGGTAACACCGCCCCTTGCTCCAAACTACACCCATGTTAAAAAGTGGAGGGCATGGTCTCCGCTCCCCTGGTTCCAGTGCTGGTGGCCCCCCCACTTCTACAAAGGTTCCGGTGCCCTTGCCCCCAATGCTCAGGGGTTAAAGGGACCTTGGGCTGGCTGTGTGTGTGGGATCACAGGGCCCTGCGTGGTTGCCCACCCATAAGAGCGGTACCTCAAAAAGCTATGCACCACTCCCCATACCATGTGACCCTCATGTCTGCGCTGCCCGCTGCTCTTCGGCTGCCCAGCTCTGAAGGCAGTGCCTCTGTCAGCAGCAACGCAGAAGTAAGGGTGGTAATACCGCAACCCTCCTACAACAGCCTTCTGACCCCCTTCCACAACCTCTTTTGGGGTGGGATGTAAATATCGGAAACTGTGAAATTGACGATTTTTAAAACCCCACGACCATGAAATTGACCAAAATGGACTGTGAACTTGGTAGGGTCCTACCAATGACAAAGGTTCTGCAGACCAAATGGTGTCCCAGTGACAGCTGTTCAACCCCACCGTGTTGAAAATCATAGAATCATAGAACATCAGGGTTGGAAGGGACCTCAGGAGGTCATCTAGTCCAACCCCCTGCTCAAAGCAGGACCAATCCCCAACTAAATCATCCCAGCGAGGCTTTGTCAAGCCTGACCTTAAAAATATCTAAGGAAGGAGATTCCACGACCTTCCTAGGTAACACATTCCAGTGTTTCACCACCCTCCTAGTGAAAAAGTTTTTCCTAATATCCAACCTAAACCTCCCTCACTGCAACTTGAGACCATTACTCCTCGTTCTGTCATCTGCTACCACTGAGAACAGTCTAGATCCATCCTCTTTGGAACCCCCTTTCAGGTAGTTGAAAGCAGCTATCAAATCCCCCCTCGTTCTTCTTTTCCGCAGACTAAACAATCCCAGTTCCCTCAGCCTCTCCTCATAACTCATGTGTTCCAGTCCCCTAATCATTTTTGTTGCCCTCCACTGGACTCTTTCCAATTTTTCCACATCCTTCTTGTAGTGTGGGGCCCAAAACTGGACACTGTACTCCAGATGAGGCCTCACCAATGTCGAATAGAGGGGAATGATCGCGTCCCTCGATCTGCTGGCAATGCCCCTACATATACAGCCCAAAATGCCATTGGCCTTCTTGGCAACAAGGGCACACTGTTGACTAATATGCAGCATCTCGTCCACTGTAACCCCTAGGTCCTTTTTCTGCAGAACTGCTGCTGAGCCATTCGGTCCCTAGTCTGTAGCGGTGCATGGGATTCTTCCGTCCTAAGAGCAGGACTCTGCACTTGTCCTTGTTGAACCTCATCAGATTTCTTTTGGCCCAATCCTCTAATTTGTCTAGGGCCCTCTGTATCCTATCCCTACCCTCCAGCGTATCTACCTCTCCTCTCAGTTTAGTGTCATCTGCAAACTTGCTGAGGGTGCAGTCCACACCATCCTCCAGATCATTTATGAAGATATTGAACAAAACCAGCCCGAGGACTGACCCTTGGGGCACTCCACTTGATACCGGCTGCCAACTAGACATGGAGCCATTGATCACTAACATGGAGCCCTTGATCACTAATCCGACCTCACTGATACCGTACGCCCCCCCTGGCTTCAGTGCAATTGCATAGGTATAGTTGACTGGATCTTTTGTGGATGCAGAAGACGGAATAGAATCCAGCTCACTCTCACTTAGCTCTGTGGCTTGTACAGGGCTAACCGGTGCAAAAAAAGCAGTAAAATCTTATTTTTGTCACAAAGGTGAGCAGCCAGGACTCTGAATGTACGCAAGGAACAGGCCTGTTGTACAGGGGGGTATCGTTTTTACATTTCAGAGTAGACGGTCACTTTCAGTTGCTGATTCTTTGAGCAAGTAAGTAGTATGTGCTAATGAATGGCACAGTTGTTTTCCCACCTCAGAGTCCAAGCAAGTTGCTCCTTCACCTGGCCTTGGAGGGTTCAATCTTCCGAAGTGCTGAGCCCATTGGTCCTAGTCCCATAAAGCACTGAAGCGTGTGCTTAAAGTCAAAGAAACTAATTTCTTAAAGTTAAGCACATGCTTAAGTGCTTTGCTGGATAAGGGCCAAAGTGCTTAGCACCTTGCAGCAGCACCAAGCCTCAACAGCATGAAATACTAAGGTTAAGATCAAGCCAGGATCTCATACACATCACGGTAGTACTTGTGCCCAAAAGACTGGGCCGTAGATGATCTATAATTTTTTAAAACTTCAAAGCTTTGGCTATATAATTACGCTATGGAACACATGCCTGAAGTTAAGCTGAGAGACTGCAGATCAGCTTCAGGAATCTAAACTGGAGTTAGACAAGCTTCTTCATCTTAGCTTGCAAGGCAGGAGAGAGCTTTAATGGTTATCTTCGGAAAGGAAAATTAACAATTTAAACTGTTAAGTATTTCCAAGTGATATTGCATGATTGATCTGGCACATGCTATTGAATTACATTTTGGCAGGGATAAGCTATGGTGGTATCACTGTTATTTATCCTGCTATGTTTTTCTCTCTGTGGGCACTGACACACAAAAGACCCCCAAACAAGAGACAAATAGGAGGCAGAAATCAATATCAAAGGATAATTATCAAAATAATCTTAACATGTCTATGTTTTATAATCGCATAGGAGTAATTAATTCTCTCAGGAGTCTTCTTTGTTGACATGATACAAGATGGGTCTTGCAGTGATATGGCATGAAATCAAACTAAATCTACAAACCATAAGTATTCATTGGATATAGCAGAAACCACACCATCATTACCCTCAGAGAAAGGTAATTTAGGTACAGTAGAGATCATACTGTCATCATACTTAGGGAAAGGTCTAGTTTGTGTGGGGAGGAAAGAAAAAGAAATGCATCTTGTTCTTAGCCTCTAAAATAAATGCTGTATCTGTGAATCTATGTAACTCCAGTCTTTCTGCTGCAATTGAATGGAAAGTCTCTTGGGTGTAGAGTTATCCAGTGAATTCCTTGCAGCACTGATAATTACGCCATTCTGTCTGCTTACTTAATCTATTTGAATCCAGAGGTGAGTTAAGCCACTTCCTGACCATTAAAGTAAACTACATGGGTAAATACTGCTGTCACTAAGGGGTGTGATGAAGCTTAACTACACCAACATCTTAACCTCAGCTCAGTGCAACCCCAGCTATTCCATCACAGTTCATAAATGCGATTGCAGGTCCATCTTTTGATTCAGCAATTTAATAACTTCGAGTGCTGTCAGTACTGCTTTGAAAAATGGCTCCTATAAAATGTAACAGCCTCAATCAGATTGTAAAAGATTCACCCACTGAAGATTCTTCCATTTCAACAGTAATGAATTAATGTTGAGCTATGTAGAAGTTCAAGTATCATTTAAACTAATGTGACTCTCCACTGCAACTTTAAATTTTAACTGGACTATGACCAAGAATTTACTGAGAACATCAAGTTCAATTTTGGTGATCTTCATGGTAAATACGAATTGTATACTTTATAGGTTTTCTTTGTTTTGAAAGTGAAGAGCCAAATAGGAGAAATATTTAGGAATCAGTATGTTTTAAGGATTAGTTTCTATTATGACTTTGGGACAATGGGCACTGCTATTCAACATAATATTTTTACATTGTGTAAAGAAAATGTCACATTACTCGACTGTATGAAGCAGCAAGTCACTTGTGTTACTAAATTCAGACTCCCGCTCCAAAAACAAAAAAGGAATGGGGGGAGAAAAGGATGTGCTGATTGTCATGCCAAACACAGGCTAAAATACAAATTTACATTAATATTAGGAAATCTACACTTGCTGATAGTATGTCCTTACAAATTGAAAGGATACACAAACAAACATTCAAAGGACAAAACACAATGATGCAAGAGCTCATATTCAGAAAAATTGCAAAAAGTGTTTCATATCTAGGGGTGCAATGATCAGAGAACTGGTTTCTTTCCAAGAAGCCTGTCATTTTAACAGAGGCATTATTTATCAGCTGGAGTGACTGTTATTTTTTTATTTGAAAATGTCAAGATTTTAGACATTAAATCCATATTTCCAGGTTATTTTAATTCTCAGAGAGCACAAACTTCCCCAAATATAGCTAAAAGATATGCTTTCATGTTTAATATGCTTTTGGGAAACTACAAATAGGGTTTAGTACTTTTTTTCCCTTTTACTCAGTACCTCACTACTTTCTTTTGTGTGTCTGTGTTATTCTTTTGTTACTGTCATCATTTTTCCCCACAGAATAAATATCTTATTCTTTTGTTAAGCTTACATTTAATTAAAATGTACAGGATTTGTGCAGTAAACTCGAATGAAACAAATAAAACAAGGGCCCCTCTCTTGAAGGCATACGTTGTGAATGAAAAATGTCATTACAGACTAAAAAATTTTGCAGTAAACAGGGCCTACAGAGAGAAGTTTCCCCCGTAATGACATCCATAAAATACACAAATGGCACTTTTAGTACCATCCTGAATATGGCATTTTCTGTGCTCTACACACAATCTAAATGGTTTGATCATAGAGCATAATACTCCATTGGGTTTATAGAACAATCAATGTTCCATAAAATGATGTATTTATCCAATAGTAGGCTCAGCAGTTACTGGTGTATGACATTGTAGGACACTGGCTTTGTACTGTTCAGCAGCACACATGCTGGCTGTAAAACTTATCTAACACTACTTCAACAACTTCATCTCATCTGTGTCAAGTAATTTGTTGAAGCCTCAGCTTGGTTTAAAAAAACTTGTAATAAAAATTCATAGAATTTTCAAGAGAATGAAAGCTGATGACAATAGAAAGGTCACATTGTGTCTCTACTAAAGGGGTCAAGGGTCATTTGCAGTTCTAAAACAGAAAGTAGATTTCATGCATCGTGTAGCAGATAAAGATGGCATTAAAGAGACTTGTCTCAGAAAGAAATGCGTAATGTGTTCGGAAAGTCTGTGCTAATATTGTATGTAAACCACTACTTTGCTCTTAACGGGCGTTCCTTTAGATTTCTAAGCCTTTTCCAAAAGTTGCGTTGAGTGACACTACGCCTAACCTACCCTTCGCAATGCACTCACTAAAAATGAGGTATTAAATTGTAAAAGAAATAATGGGCTGGTTTGTTACGACAATGGAAATTATCTGTGTTTGTATAGTAACTTATACAGTTATTTTTCCTGATACTGTTAAACTTTTGTGGAGGCTGATATGGAGCATCATATTCAACAATGGCTAATTTTTGTGTACTTCAATTTCAAGGTACGCTTTATCCACAAATACAAATATTTAATATCTATTTAAATGAACACATATTATTAAAGAATGCTAACAAGTCAGAACGACCTTTTAACATCAAAAAATGTGACGTTTCTCATGTGAAATCCAGTAAAATTCCATGATATTCAATGAACTACAACCTTTCAGAAGTTTTAAAAGATAAATAAATTAACTCTCCAACAGCCATCACCAATAGTTTTGCAAGTCAAATCAATATCAGTAATTGCACTAATATTTGGTTCCTTTTCTTAGACAATAATTGTCTCAAAGTTAGTACAATATATTGTATGATATGGTATATCAACTATTCAAAGGCAAGCTTGAATAATTTAGGGCTGATCAAACTCCCCTAAAAGTCCAGAGGAAGTCTCCCACTGACTTTAATAGGAGATATATGAGGTCCTTGATGTACTGTGTATTGATGCATGCTCACAACAATAAAAACGTTTTATTTGTAAACCATGTTTTCGTTCATTTTAACGTAGTGTATGAATTGGTGTGTGGTGTCCCATTTCTGAAGATTAAAAACAAAAATTGGTTTAGCTTGACTTTTCGCAGACGCCTATCTCTGCTCTTTAAATACAAACCCAGCTCTCTCTATTCTTTTGGAGGCCTATGGTCCAAGACAGACACAAGAGCCAACGTTTTCACACCTGAGTACCTAAAGTTAGGCACCTTAATAAAAGAGGACTGAAAGTGCTGCTGAGGAGCTCCCACTGAAGAGAAGTGCAGGTGTTCAGCATCTCTGAAAATCTGCATATTTTTATTGAGCTGTCTAAACATGGACTTAGGTAAACTTAGGTAGTTTTAGGCAATTGGCCAACATTGTGGCCTAGACCTATTTAGCATATAAAGAAATGAATTAAACATATTCCTAATGGTTATCATTTGAAACTCCGTTAATGCACATTGGCAGTCACTATCTTTGTCATTCTAAATATCTGTATTCACAGTAATTGCTTCACTGATATGAAATGATGTAAATTGGTAAGAATGTGTTACATAACCTTGTGTACAGGAGCCATTACAGTGTACTGACATGAAGATTCTGTATACCTAAATTAAAATTTACAATGTGGGTTAAACCAAAGTATTTGTAAACTATGTAAATATGTGTGAACATAATAAACCAAAATGGCTCTGCAGAAGCTATTATGTTCAGGAAGCCAGTATATACTTGTAACGTAGTCCAAATAAATCCTAATACAGTGGGCCATACCAACTCCATAAGAAACATAAAAATATACCATAGAATATAAAACTTATACAGTGCAAATGTCATGAGATTTTTTTCCACCTTTTTTAACCATAAAAGATAATTAAATAACAAAAACAAATTTCAAATAACATTAAGAAGTCAATTGAAACCTAAAAATCAAAACTTGTGCTTAAGGTTGAGACTCAAAATATCCTCCAAGGCTTCTAGTTTTGCCTTCAACCCACTCTGTTGTGTTTAGATATTTCAAGGTCTCCTAAGAATTGCTTGAGTACAAGATGATGTTTTAACCTGAAAGGGGGCTTAGAAAGTAGAGCATGCCCTCTCCTGCTGCTTTAAAGTGTGTAAGGACTGCCTGAACTCTTTTTTTAAGTTCATAAATTAAATGGGGATGGAGTTTCTTGTTGTATTTTTATGTCTTATCTATCTCGGAAGGATCTATGGCAATTAAGGAACTAGTGCAATGAGAACCAAAGACTAAGAGCTGAGCAATTCAGATGGGTAGGGATTTTTAGTAAGATTGTTTAAACACTTTGTTTTGTGTTTGGCTTTGTTTACATCTAGGCACATTTACACCCTTGGGAAAAGGCTTTCTTTGTTAAAGTTCTAAAATCTCTGTCCCTGCACTTAAAGGTTGAGAGCTAATCTTACACATCTCTTGAGGCCTCTTTGATGTTCTTCATCAGATTTAGGAGAGACCAAACACACTTTTGGAAAAACAGAACAAAACCAACCTTTCAGATCTTTATACATTATGAAACAATAAAGACACAAATCCAATTTTTTAATTAAAAATCCTTTACACACCATCTTTAAACCTGCACACTCTGGTCTAAACAGCAGCAATTATGTACAAAAAACCTCCACTGATAAGGATAAGAATATACTGTTCCAAAAACAGAATCTCACATAACATAGGCCACATAATAACGGAGGTGTCTTGTGGACCACCTTCCCTACTATTCCCAGATTGAGCAAACCAACTCTCCCCACCCCCGCTTTGTGATTTTGCAAGTTATCTTCTCCACTTGGATTTGTGATCATATAACATTCTTGTGGCAACTTCAGCAATTGCCTGTATGGGAAAGTAATATTAGGAAAGTAGTCAGTGTAGTTTGCTAGCTCTGCCGATGCAATTTAGCAGCTAGAAACAAGGAAGAGAGTCAGCACAGCCAGTTCTTTGTAGACTACCCCCACTAGCCACAGTTTGGGAACAAGGGACATAAAGGTTATCTAGTTTTTCTACTTCAACCCCTTCTACTTCAGCTGGAAAGTGCATTTGTCTCAACAGCACTTTTAAACCATAATCGAAACTTTAGGATGTACCAGCTATGCTTGGCCAAATTGGAGGACTATATTTCTTGGACACAGCCAGCAGGTCAGGCAGCATCAAAAGTACAAAAGCATTATAATTTCTGTCCTGTGGTTGGGTTGTCAAGTGACTGGAAAATCCATCCAGATTTTTTTATAGAGCTAATTCCAGATCTTATTTATTTCATAACACAAAGTTATGGATCACCATTGATCATTAGTATCTCAAGAGGGTTTTATGGTTTTCAAGTATATACACACTTTGAGCCTGGTCTTGCAAACTTTTATTTATCAAAGGCTATGTCTACACTGCACTTTTGTCATTAAACTCTTGTCGCTCAGGGGCGTGATAAAAACAGCCCCCCGAATGACAAAAGTTTTAGTGATGAAAAGCACTGGTGTGGACAGCGCTACGTTGGTGGGAGCTGTGCTCCTGACGACGAAGCTACCGCCCCTTGTTGAGGGTGGTTTTATTTTGTCGCCGGGAGAGCTCT
The DNA here is from genome assembly GCF_965152235.1 of Eretmochelys imbricata. Lineage (NCBI taxonomy): Eukaryota > Metazoa > Chordata > Testudines > Cheloniidae > Eretmochelys > Eretmochelys imbricata. The sequence goes on along the minus strand of NC_135573.1, from coordinate 100,493,326 downwards.
CTCCTGGTGACAAAAAGTGGCTACTGTGTGTGCCTTACAATGCGGCTGTAGCGGCATAGCTGCACTGTTGTAAGGTGCGCAGTGTAGACGTAGCCAACGTGAGTGCTGACTGCGATGGTTAGTCTCAGCGGCCAAAGGGACTAACTAGGTAGCTTGCGCAATGTGTCATGTTGGCCCTGGGGATTAAGAATTCTCAAGACTGAGTAGTTTCTTCTAGTATTTGAGGCACATGCATGTAACTCAAAAAAGAACTGACACACAGGATACCTAACATAAAACATCTCAAAAGAATGAGTATACTTTTAAAAATTAAATGATACGAAGGACAACTATATTACTCCAGCAGACCACTGAAAAATAAGTATTATCGATTTTATTTCTTTCTTTTGATTTGCACACTCATTCAGTAAAAAAGGAACACCTGTTCATTGCTTGAGGGTGCTTCCTGACACACTTGAAAAGCACAGCAGCTTTAGGTGAGACTGTTTGGTGCTAAATAGAACAATAAGTTTCCCTAATTATTTTTTTCTAGGTAAGGCAACAGAAACTATCACTTATTACTTGGTAGTCATATTTGTGTTTCATTTATAAATGCAACTATGTTACAGAATATTGTCATATCTTTCCGGAGTAAATTACAGGAACTAACCCATTTGTCTTCATTGTAGACACTTTTGCATGTATGATAGAAAACAAACTGCTATTCAATAACTGCACAGAGGCACCATTAAAATCAAATTTACAGTAAACAGAACCTGCAGCTGGGGTAAAACACTAGCTGTTAGTATTTTAATTATCAGCGAAGCTTTCGGAGGTCTAACATCTGCTCATAGCCAAATGACAGCAGCTGCTTGTGTACACTTAAAACAATGTGAATTTCTTCTATAAATATTAAAACAAATCGTATGTTATGTGTTCATCACAGCTATATACCTATTAAGCTGGTTATGTCTATAGGGCATTTTGAACTTCTTTCTTGCGGCAAATTCATAAAGGGCTGACCTCTTCAAAAGAATGAGAGCCAAAGACAGCAAAAATACTTGAGTCTGTAAATTGAAAATGTTTAGAGACAGTACTAGAGGTCACCCTCTGCTAAGATGTTACCAGTAAATGCTAACAAAACATCAGCAATAAGTTTTGATCATTGTGCTCTGTAGTAACTTCAAGGACAGGACTCCTCACAATGCACAGTGTCAGGAGTTTAAAGGATGGATTATACTAGAAATTAGAAACTCAAAGAAATAGATGGCAATTTAAAGCATTATCTAGTTAAGCAAACTGCCCCGTTTCAAATATTCAAATTATTTGAAGAGAGGAGTGCACAGTGACTATCATTCTGCTTTACAGACTTCACCAACATTACACTGGCAAGAGCATCCATATCGTTGGAGGTGATCTGTGGGGAAGGAGGAACTGTGTTGTGGGTGAGTGTTGGGAAAAGGTATTTGAGGTTTGGTAGGAGGTTGCTAGTTAGGATAAACATTACAGCCTGGGCTGGGGGTTCTTAACTTGCATACCAGATGCAGTAGATGTGTCCCTTTGATGCTTCCACATGCTGGGAAGAATTGATTTTATCGGGCCTCTGTTTCTGTGGTAGTGGGTAGGGGAAGACAAGGATAGAAGAAGAATGACATCTCACACTGATTACTATAATAGGTGAAAACAAAGGCTGAGATGTTGAATCTTGATTCCTTTGATTTTACCTTGCAACAATTCCCGGAAACAAAGTATGCTTATGAACAAGGATCCAGTTCTTTGTCTTCATGGTGCTTCATGTGGCTAATACATTTATGATTCATAGATTTTAAAGCCAGAAAGCACCAGTACGATCATCCAGTCTGACAGCCAAAGTTGATACCACCCCATGATTTGAAAAAAGGATGAACCCCTTGACTTTGCATATGTAACCAATATGCTGGATCCACTGCGAGTGCAGTTGTTCCCTGAATAAGTATATGGTTCAGCATGAAATGAAGTGAGATCTTGAAGGGGCAGCTGTTGGAGATGGATGAAACCAGTGAGTTTCTTGGCAGCCTTCAGGGAAAATGCTATTAATCTGATTGACCAGTCTACTGATGATTTGGCACGACTTTATAATATTTTTTTCTGTGCTATTGCTACAATGGCCCCTAAATGCCCTATTCACCAGTTTCAACCTCACAAGGCACTGTGTACTGCAGCAAATGAAGCAAAAGAGTGTACATTAAGCTAGGGTGCCAAAGTGGGAAATCTTAGGCTGAATCTGACTGATGAATACATGGATTTTTTAACATCATATGCTGCAACTGTGCGGGAGGTAAATAAAGGGTCTTTTCCCTTCACTATAGCATCTGCAAAGTTATGAACAGTGCAGTTGGTCAAGATCCTGGTTATTCCTAGCTGCTTCCATTCAGCTCCGAAGTTGCAGTTTTTTGGCTGTGAAGAATTTTCATGTTACATTGTAGATAAAAGCATACTTAACACTGATGAGCTGGAAGAGGAGTTCGCAGATTATGCTAAATTGGGAGGAGTTACCAACACCAATGAGGACACAGAAGGAATGTAAATAAATTAGAAACAGGAGTATAAAATAACAACATGATATTCAGTTTGCAACAATGAAATCTAATACACGTGGGGAAAATAAATCTGAAACAGAGATACTCAGTTGGAAGGGGAAAAAACCAAAAGAATAGAAAACAAACAAAAAACCTTGAAAACTAATGCTGAAAGAGACCTAAGGGTGACAGTGGACAGCAAATTAGATTTTAGTTTGTAACATGATATGGCAGCAAACAAGGCCAGTGCAATTTTGGATTCCATACTCAAAGACATCATGTCATATAGCAGATCATTAATAAGTCCGCTCTATACAGATCTAGTACAACTACACCTGAAATATACCACTCATTTCTCAGCACCTCTCTTTACTAAAAAGATATGGACAAACTGGAGAGAAGTTTTCAGAAATGACCAGAAAAATAATTACAGGGCTGACTTACATGGAAAGGTTAAAAGATTTAAATATATGTATCTCAGCAAAGCAATGACTAAGGGTCATACAGACATGATAGGAGTCTACAGTTTTTGAATGGTGTAAACCCCAAGGAGAGAAGGGGATTATTTTCTCCCCCTATAGAGAGCGAGCACAATCGGATTTGAGAGAGGGACTAAAAAATTCAAGTTTAATAGCTAAAGGAAAATGTGAACAGAATGAATAATGGAAATCAGAGCTAGAGAAGGCCCATTAGGTTATCTGGACCTTCCAGATGCCAGTATGGGACTGTTCCTGTGGTGGTATGAATTTACTGCACAGCAGCTAGGAGATGATTTAATCTGAGTTATCACTGCTTCTAGAGTAGTTCTATAAAATTCCTGAATTTTCATTGTGAAACAAGGCAAGTTATTGTTCAGTAACTATGCAATTAACTTTTGCCATCAATGTACCTCTGAACTAAAGCATACCCTTTGAACATTGTGCCTCACTGTCTTGCTTCCCCACGACAAAGGATTTGGAATGGCTGACAGTCATCTGGACAAGACTCTCATTCAAGCATTGATTGGTGAGCAACCCTTGCCACCAATGTCATGTCACTTCACTGACCCTTTGTTACTATTTCCCTTTCTAGGGCCTATCTAAACTAGGAAGACAGGTGGTGTTTTAACATTTATTAGCAAACATGTTTTAATTAACCATTTTTAAACACCACTTAGCTCCCAGTGTAGATAGTACTGGGTAACGATGTCAAACCCTGTCTATACTAGGCATTAACTAGTGCTTAAAAACATGTTAATTAAAGCATTTTAGCTAGCACATTGTAAAACACCGCCTATTTTCCTAGTCTAAACCTACCCTTAAAGTGTTGCATGGGGTAGTCACACTCCAACACCAGTGCAGCTAAACCAGTGCAAGCTACATTGCTAGCGCTAATGTATGAAGGCTTCAAGTGTTTTTACTGCCATGTCATGAAAATATGTGGAACTGTTGCTGGAATACGATACAAAATTTTCTAATGTAACAGATAAGGACTTAGAGGGAAATTTATACGTTTGCCTAAACATTTCTAAAACTAGTGCTAAAAAACAATAGACAAGATTTAAAAAAATATGTGACCTAATTTTCTGAAGTGCTGACAAATCAACAGCTCTGATTAACATTCATGTTAAAGTATTCTAGTTTCAGTGTCTTTTTTTGCCTCCTTCAAACTGAAAATCAGCTTTGTTTAAAAAAAACCAAACACGATTATAGCACTTTGTTTATAATTTACCTACGGCTACCTTTTAACTGTTTTCATTCTTAAATTTAAAGCAATACATTATTTTACTCACTAAAAGGAACTGCTGTCCTAGCATGGTAACTAGAGTTCATAAAATAATTTAGGAGGCATTTTAGTAATGTTGTCTTCTAGGGCGTGTGTGGTTCTGTGAATTAGTGGTTGTCTAAGTCCTAGTACAGATGGACAAAATGCACAAAAGGAGCCACTGTAGTCTGTGATATCAATCATTTATAGATTAAAGCCTTTCTGAGTATAGATTGACATCACAGCTCTGAAGCAACCATTATGAATACTAGCCTTGGGTTACTTGGAGCTTTCATAACTATACCTTTCTGTGCATACTGCAGTACTTCAAAATTTGTTGAGGTTCACCATGGCTTGGCGTACTTCGATGTACCTTGAAGCATCCTTAAAACACCCCAAGCATTCTCTTAGATACTTCCATTGAAATCAGGCAGACTAAAGGAACTGTTATCTCAATGACATATTAAATTTCTTTATAAAAAGTAAAAAGGAATTTACACAGAAGTAACTTAGACTGTACTGGTAACCTAAGATGACAAGTCTAAGGAAATCCAGTTTTAAGTCTAGTAATTTTATCTCTAACACTTCACTGTGCCCAGCTGTTGCTCTCACAACAGAATATAGTTTTATGCTAAAATGTTAATACCCATGTCCCTAAAACGAGGCTCCTAAATACACATTTAGGCATCTAAAAACACCTGGCCTGCTTTTCAGAGGGGCTGATAACATGCACTTGCAACTAAAAGCTGTGCATTTAAAAATAATAGTGGTATTTATCTATCCAGTTATATGGCCCCTTTCACCACACTATCAGTGCAAATCCCAGTCAATATCCTGTCAGATATGAAAGCAACATTATCCTCCTTTTACAGATGGGGAACTGAGATATAGAAAGGGTGTCTTGCCCAATTGATTTTCCCACAGCCACACAGGAAGTATTAGAGACAGGAGAACCGGGGCTACCGAGTCCCAGTCCAGTGTCTTAACCATAAGACCATCCTTTCTCAAAGGAGCCAGACTGTCAGCCCTAGAAACTGAAATACTCCAGTTATCCACTGGACAAGTAGAGCATCAGCAGCATCCATGCATTTTTCCCGGTAATGTCCTTCCAATAACCCAATTCTGTTTTTATGAAGAGAGAGTAGTTCATTGTTCAGATATGCCTGAATGAAAAAGGTAATGTTGGCATCTCTGCTCAGAATGCAATACCCAATGTGTCCACTCACACCATCTGTATGACTACCAAATTTTGTGAGGAGAACACAAGTTGACTAAGAAATGGTCCAAGTCCACCACGTCAGATGGTAAAGACTTTCAGGCCTCAATTCAGCAGTCCATCCCTTTTCAGACAAAGCACTTAAGAAAGGGCTTAACTTTAGGCATGTGCTTAAGTCCCACTGATTTCAAGGGGACTTAAGTATATGCTTACATTGATAGCGAAACAGGGGTTTAATTCTTTACTGAATTGGGGCCTCAGAGAGTACCCAGCCTGGGGCATATCAAACTGGTGGCTGAGGCCGTTAACTTAAGCAAGGAGATAGGCCAGCCCTGACTGGTTACAGAATGAGGCAACCACAAAGGTGGCATAAAGTAACTTTTGCCTTGAGCCAAGTACAGCTTATCCAGACTAGAGAACCTGGCCCTAAGCATGTGGAGTGACTGCATGAATACACGGTAAATACATCCATTCAATTCCATGTGAAATACCATCAATTCTAAGTAATGATTAAAGGCTTATTCTTTTTAAAAGGGTTAAGGTAAATGACACAGACTTATTTAGTAATGTGAATGTGTCCAATAAAAATATCCCTGTGTCACGTATACTGCTACATTTAAGAGGAGTATGTAGCAATGTGGAAAATGTCATGTCAGTCAAGTATGGTAAGGGGCCAAAGTGTCAAAAGCCTCCTCTAATTTTGCACTAACACGACTGGGTATTTGCACCTTCAAATTAGGTAACTGCGCTGCTTACTATGATGCCAAATGAAAGATGTTAAGGTAATTTACTCTGTTCAACGTATTGACCTTTATGGAAATGAATATGGTTCTGTAAGCACCAAAAGAAGTCCATATATAACACTCTGCAGGCACTGAGAATCCTGGAATGAGGAGCACTATTGGCTGTAATATCCTTCCTCCTCTCTTCCCACCAAATATTCCTATGCAGTTGCTTCTGGATGCGAGACCATCAGAAATTGCAGTTAATACAGAATCTGGCTGTTTGCTTGTCAAGTGGAGTTACATACCAAGAGAGCATGTAACAGTGCTGCTCAATGATCTGCATGGACTACCTGGTAATTCACCGGTAGAATTTAAGCTGCTGATTTTAACCTATACAGCCGTAAATGGTTTGAGACCTGGTTACTTGAGACGCTGCCTTTCCCCCCTTCAATACTACCACAGCTGTGATCAGCAGACACACTCAAGCTATGGCCAACCTCTCTTGGTATTCTCCCTTCATAGGGTTGTTTCTATAATGAAAAGCCTACGCTTGGATGCTCTGGCCAATTTACCACAAAAAACACCACTCCCTTCAACCTTCCCCCACCTCAAAACAACAAAAATTATACTGTAGATCTGTAGATTAATGGGCTGATCCTGGAATTTCAACCCAAATGGATTTACAACAACTGCATTTAGACCTGTGTGATTTCAAATAAAATTACTTCTGATGAATTTGAATGCAAATTCACAAAATATTCACACAAACCATGTTTAAACTTGGCTCATCAGATGCAAATATTGTGCATTAATCAGGGAATACCCATTCATGAAAATAATGAAAACTGACACCAATATAATAAAATCATTACAGGTTCTGGGAATTAAACAAGCCATACCCTTGCTTCTTCTACCTGATTAAATGCTTCTTTGCAGTTTACTTTTGATCTGTAATTCAAAAACAAATCACTTCAGTCTTTGAGCCCAGAACTCTGTAATCTTGCTATGGGGTTCTAAGTCGAAATTTTTGGGGAGAAGAGTTGGGTATAAAAAAAGGCAGGGTGGGAGTGTGTGTGTGGGAGGGGGGTAAGCAAGAACCGCTGAGAACATGGAGCACAGTAGATGAAGCAGTTAGATAAAGTGAGGTTTACAGACTCTACCAGCAAGCATTCATAAAACAATCACATGAATAGCACTGTACAGAACAAAAGGCAATGATGATAAAATTGGGCACTTTGTTTTATAAAGCTGGCACAGATGGGTCTGTCACACTGCATGCTTCATTTTTATGAAACCTCAACCACCTTCACTTTGCATCATGTTTTCAGACAAGGAGTTTAAGTGCAGCAGGGCAATGGATTGCCAATTATTTCTGTGACTGTCCTAAACTGAGCCGGCAAAATGAATTGAAATATGTTCTGTCTGATAAACTGGATGCCTGGAGTTGTATCTAAATAATATATATATTGATGGTTCTCCCCATAACCCCCATTATCCAATTACAATGAACAAATTTTAATTTTCAGTCAAATGACGTAATTCCAGCATGGACGTTTTCAGTGAAATCGTCATATCTGTGCATTAAATTCCTGTCAGTGATCAGACTGAAAACAATACTTCATTCCTCATTTATGCATGTATTGCTAATAATGCACTATATAGCTACCCAATCAATGCAGTTTAAGAAGTTCTTTGATGCAGCATGATCTGCCCCAATTTGTGTATATACAGTATGTGAAATAAAAGGAGATGAATTTGCCTAATTTTCATTTGAATGACTGCTACAAAAGTTTGGGAGAGCCTGGGCTCCAGCCTGAGCCGAAAGATCTACTCTGCAATTAAACAGCCCCGTAGCCCAAGTCAGCTGACACAGGCCAGCCAGAGGCATTAAATTGCAGTATAGACATATCCTTACATGCCCAGGCAGATGGTAGGAACGCTATAAAGGAAACACATCAGGTTGTGTAACTCCCTCTAGCCAATTGACGAATGGGCTTCATGAGCTCCCAAGGTGGCCACATTCAACTTTCCTTGGCCGAAGGGATGGTTACTCTCACACAGACCCAGAGTGAGAGGACCCTTGTGTGCTAAGCCCTTCTGTCTCTCAAATGTTTAGGCCAAAATTTTCAAATGTGAATGCCTAAAGTTAGGTACATAAATCCATATTTAAGCCCCTATTGGGCATTTGAGGACTTGTCTACATGGCACGGCAAAGCACACCAGAGGAGTATGATTTGTAAAGTGCTCTAATGGTTGTGCTTTAATTGCCCTGTGTAGCCCCTGCTGGCATAATCTAAAAGGTACCTAGTTCATGTGAACATAGTCCTGTAGGCAACCATACCTGTAAGACTATGGTCACATTAATTGGGTACCTTTGAGTTTACGCCAGCAGGGTCTACACTGGTCAGTTAGAGCACAACACGCTGAAGAGCTTTAAAATTACACCCCTCTAGCATCTTTACTAGCACTGTGTAGACCAGCCCTAACTAACACAATGTGGTTCAGTACCTCAGCCAATGTCTAGTCAAGATTGGGTCACGAATGAGCCTGAGATGGCTCAAGCTCTACCCAGATATGACTGAAGTGACAATAAGTAGGTTGGGGGAAGCAGCTGGAAGATACGGTGGAGGTAATATCAGTCTCTTTGACTGAAGGAGTACATCTGCTATCAGTTATCAGAGTTGGCAACTGAGGGGTGATTTTAGATCTCCAGCTGCTGTTTGACGATCATATTACAGCAGTGACCCAGTCAGCCTTTTACCATACTTGTCTGGTTAGGTGGGTGTGTACTTTCCTTTTGGATGAAGACCTTGCCACTGTTATCCATGCTTTATACCCTCAGGATCAGAATATTGCAATGCACTCTATGTGGGACTACACTATTCAGAGACTGAAGATAAAATCCTGGCAGCACTAAAGTCATTGGCAAAACTCCCCTTGACTTCAGTGGGGCAGGATTTCATATGGAAGCTAGTTCAGAATACAGCAGCTCACTTACTGAGCAAGGCATCTCATAGGCTGCACAAGACATGAATACTCTGGGATCTGTGCTGGCTGCCCATTGGTCTGTGTGTGGCATTTAACGTCTTGGTTATGACCTACAAAGCCCTAAATAACTTTGCGACTGGCCCACCTGAGGGACCGCCTCTCTTCCCAGGCCATAGTTAATGCTACAGTCAGCAGAGGTATTCAAGTTCCTTACAAAAGAGTGGGGGCTGCTGGCCAGGTATGTTCTATGAGGACTCCAGCACTCTGGAACTTATTTCCCAACTTGGTCCAAAATAGCCTGAGTTTGATGACCTTTGGGATATGCAGCAAAATACATCTCTTTGGTGGGGTTTTTGGAGAGGGTTGAGAGTATGGAATTTCATGGAACAATGAAGGAGTTGAAAAGTGCTTTTTTGCTCATGGCTGGTTGGCTGAGTTCCTGTCTGACTGATTGTTGAATGTTCCTGCGGTGGGGGTTGCTGTAATGTTAATTGAGTGTTAGGGTGCCTAGAGCCTTGCCCAGGCATGCATTTTTTTTTTACGACTGTATTTACATTGAAATAAATAAAAATATAAGAGGGACCTGATTTTCAGAGGTGATGAGTACCCACCACTCCCAGATCTGGGACCCATTGTGGCAAATACTGTAGAAAAATATAGGAAGACATAATAAGGTCAATTTTCAAGTTTAACGGAATATCCTAATCCTGCTTTTGAATGCTTACATTGGCATTTAGATGCATAAATGTACTAAATGCCAATTTGAACACTGAAATGTGGATTTAGGACTTTATATACAAGCACCCATCTTTGAAAACAGAGACAGCTTGTTCAGGGCTTGCCCATTTAGCCTGGATAAATCCTGTTCCTGTTTTAAAAGATTTTTGTCACTGCAGTGCAATTTTGAAGCAAAGTGGTATGTTTGGTGCTCTCATTTGCATGACAATACCCAGAATGCTCTTCCAGCTCACAGCTATTTCTTAGAAGTACTGACATGTTTAAGCTTTGAAAATAAACCTATCATGTGGGTGCGCTTGTATGTGCCTTAATTTTTTCCCTACAGTGTGTGTGTTATAAGAAGAAAAAGTAAAGTATACAATCCATTACAGGTAACCAGACCAACTTGCACTTGATAAACACCAATCAGTGATCAAAATTACAGCTGGTAGTTTGGCAAGTGTCTAACAGAGTCATTGATTAACTGATCAACTGGTTCCCCTGTGCATACTTTCTAAGAACTGACATTAGTCATCCAGGGTTCTGTCAAGAGAGCTGTCACAATACATTAACTATCAATTAGAAAAATTAAACAATTAATGTATAACATGCTGAACAAACACAGAGTAAGAAAATAGTTGATCAACTTGGACTTTACTCATCCTCTGCCTCTTTCTCTCTCTGCTTGCTACAGAAAATAAATTCACTCCATTCACTTATATTGCAGTGTAGAATATCAGACTGTTCTAGTGTGTGGATTTCACTGTTAAGATGCTATAACACTAACTGTCAGTTTCCAATGATCAAAGTAATTTGGTTAAATAATTGGTTTACATACACTAGATCTTATTTGCCACACAAAGGTAAAACAAATGTTATAATGAGAAACCATCTGTAGAAGAGAGAATATTTTGCTGATAACCCCACACAGGGTCAAAGTATAAGGGAATGTGTGTGTTCTGTAAATATAAATAATGAGGTGAAGTCCAATGTGTTTACAGAGCAGAAGAGGTTTACACCTGACTTAACCTAATATTTGCCGGTGGGAAAGATTAAGCTACATTTAAAATTATTATTCTTTTGCCATTTGGATTTTGTCATTGAACACGTAATCAACACTCCCAACAGGATGCTTTTGTGAATAATTTGGGAGTGTTGATTACATGACTGTCATTTAGTACCTTTTCTTAATAAATAGAGGTTAATTGTTGTCATATAAAATTCTTTTTACTTTCTATTTACTTTACCAGTTGCGTCAAGACCCAATATATATATTTTTAAATAGTGTCTTTTCGTTATCTGCCTAAGATTAATTTGATGACATCATGATAACCCTTCAGGCCATTATGGCCTTGTTTTTACTTCTTTTTTTCTTCTCTTTTATATAATATATGGATCTGACCACAATTTTTACAGCTCCTCCCTAGATGCAGAAAGGGAAAGCTGTAACTAACTGCCTGCAGCAGTTGGCAGAAACTGTTTCCTTTAACCTCCCTTTAGACCACCGGGCACGAGGAACTGTTGAAAAATTTTCCTTTACCCACCAGAGTGCATGCTTTTTCTGAATGTTGCCAGAGCAGCTTCATTCAGAACACACTGCCATCGAAGTTTGTTCAAAATTCTGCCAGAATGGCTTAAATTAAAAAGTAATTAAAAAACTCTGAAAAACTCATCATTCATGGGTATGACATAACACCCATTATTAACAGTGCTCAGTGATGTCACACCTCTGAATTATGAGATGCTACCTTGACGTATGTTCAAAACTGCTACTCATAAATTATAATGGGATTCTGAAGGGCTACATAGCGTATTTCTACTGATAAGCAGTGTCTAAAGAGATTAGTATATATTTAATAGTATCTACTGTCTATGCTGATTGTGTGTATTATACTATTTGGAAGAACAGTCCAGTAGCTCTTTATTCTGATTGGCCGAGAGGTTCTATTTGTACAACAATATAGAAAAGGAAGCTTCTTAGTTACTGTAGGAATAACTCATAATGGATACGGTATAGAGGGTATGATTATCCTATGATAACCACATCTTGTGTTGAGTGTAGCTGCTCAATTATATCTGCTACATCAACCAATAGAAAACTCTTAGTAGGACAGACAAATTTGCTTTTTAAAGGTGACATCTGTCTAGAAAGAATTTTCAGCATTGTATTTTAGGACTTGATCCTGCAAATATTCACATACATAGGTAATCATACATATCTGAATAGTGCTATTCAGTCAGTGGGTCTGCTTGCTTTCAAAAAATTACACACGAGTATTTGCAAATTTGGGGTATTAATAACTAGGGCTAGATCTTCAACTCTTGCAAATCAGCATAATTTAACTGAAGTAAAGGGAGCTTTGCTGATTTACTTTAATCGAGAACTTTTTTTTGTTAGTACCTATGACTCGGACAATCTACATATTTTAACACTAAATTAAATTAAATGGCCATACTAGAAAATCTGCATTTCAATAAAGCCTGTATATATTAAACCTTCATTTACAGTAAAATAATTGTGCTGTAATCTTTCACACAGTCCAGGTTACAGATTACGACCTGTAATCTGCTTTTTCTTGGTCTATTTTGAGTTTAAATGGAAACAAACCTTACAGTATAGAATTGGTTTAAGGTCACCTGTCTACAAGGGATTATTGTGCTGTTCCTTTTTATATTTCCCCCCTACTAGTTTGAGGGACAAAAGGTCAGCAGCACCCTAAGGGCTTTTTCAGATGACCTCTTTAGCAAATAAAGTCATTCCCTATGTATAGAGACCATTTCCCAAGGGCAGCCTGTAGGTTAAAATATGAAATTTTTCTGGTATATGTCAGTGAGTGAAACAGTGTGAAAAAACAGAACCACTAGTTATGGAAAGTTAAAGCCCAAATGAAAGAACATGAATTTCTATAATGTGCCAATTTAAATTATTGTATATTGAAGCTGAAGACATCAGCTATAGGCATAACAGAAACACATTAGTTTCCTTTTATGTCAGGCACACCCCGATTCAAATGCAGAACAACTTGCTTACTCTGGCTTGAAAACGCAACAGATTCAGCTTATTTGAAAACTGAAATTAAAAAGAATCCTCTAGGGAATTTAATAAAATTGGCCCTTTTCTTTATTACTGTAATTTTAAGATTGTAAACTGCGTCAACCCAAAATTACCAGCAAATTGTCTGAAATCAGTTGTCAAGAAAGAATCTCTCTGTTACGGTTCTCTGGATTATATCTTTTTTTAACATCTTGGCACCTCATTTTTGTAACTGGTTAAGAGATAATGTGCAAAACTCAAAACTTTCAAGTATTCATAAGACATAAAAAACGTTTTAAAACAAATGATTTGACAGCTGCAAATGCAGGATAACACCTAGTTGCATTATAGAAACAGTGTGGATAATTACTTTTTTCAAAAGGAAAGACTCTGTGGACCAAGGTCCTGTCTGAATTTCCCTGCAGCTCAGTTAATGTGCAATAATACAAATCCTGTTGTCACCTCAACCTAAGTCTCTTTATCATCCATACATCAGTAAGAATGATGAGAGACGTCCCATGATTCTAGCAGTCTTCCTTTGAAGGAGCCACATGTTAATTACTGCACTAATTATGGTTTTTGAATAACCAAATGAAGTAAGCAGTCTATGGGAGGTACAGGCATAAACCTAAGACTGAGAAAATACTAGTTACTGAAGTCGTCAGTGTAAACTGACATACTGAACATGCTTAAAAGAAGTAGAAGAAGTAGATTTTAAAAGACAAGCATCTTAAATAATTAGGGTTCCATACAGGAAAAAGAAATGTTATTTCTTAATGGCAAGTGCATTTAAACTGTTATCTAAAGATCTGAAGGTAAGCCTGCTTAATTCACTGCTTCTTCTTTTGTTATTAGGAAAACATAATTGTTCCAAATAATTAGCACTAGAGTACATCACAAGCTGACAACAAAATTATAGAAATCTTCATATTCAGATCCGTCTAGCTGGCTATTAGGAACAGTTTCTGATCATAACCCATTAGTTGAAGTGCTGTGAGTTCTTGATTGCCACCAAATAACCTCAGATATCTGCCGAAGTTAACAGCCCCTATTTATTCAGAGTTTTCTTGACAGTAAAAATTGCTTAGGAGTTTTACAGCTGCCACACAAAAGAACAGTATTGGATGTGCGTACTTGGTGATAAAATAATTGAAATGTGGATTTTAGACACAATTTTAACTCCTAACTTTCTAAATGAAATACAGCCAAGGGATTTCATTTTGTTACAATGGTACCATTGGCTTTCATGTTGATTAAAAATTAAAGTGAATCCACTTCAAATCTTTCCAGTTGTGATGTCCATGCTAATTAAACTAAGATTTGTATGGAGTGTTTTTTGGCATAACAGCCCTATTTTTGTCCTTATTTTCCCATTTAACACTGATGGATCAAACAGTTCTAGATTTCTGTGTTTCTTGCAGTCCAAAGCCTCATTTTCTCTCTCTTTGTGAATAATGGCAATGTACATACTGTTTCTAATTCATTTTTTAAACAGCTAACTAGCTCTCTTAGCACTATTGAAAAAGACAGAAAGAAGCGTAGGATCTTTTAAAACACACTGAAAAATGTATCCTTTTGACAGAAATCACTGCAGTAACCTCACATGAAAAAAACCCCCAGTGTAGACACTATAGGGAAAAATAGAAGTTACTTATCCAGCTTTAATGAATGGATTATTGATAATGTAATACAGAGAAAATGAAAACTTGCTTAAATAGCCAAATACTTTAGTTATCTATAATGCTATTTGAAGCTACCTTCAAAATGTTTTCTGTGATAATAGCTTAGTTTATAAACCTACAAAGCTTTATGTCAAATCCCATGAGGGATAATTTTGATTACTATAGTAATTAACGATGTTGGAAAGTAATATGGATTTTCGGTTAAGATTTGAGTTTGAAGTTAATTAGTCTTCACATTACAATTTGCTGATTAATTATGGATATTTAGTTATAAAGAGAGATGGTAATTATTAATCTCAAAAATCATCTAGGATAATTAACTAAAACTTTGACGTCGGTTACCACTCGCCTTCTGTGTAACTTCCAAGATACCAATTGTATGAAAAAGAGCAAGAGCCTTCTCAAAAAGGTACAAATTCCTACACCTAGCTTTCTTTGTGTATCCAGTGCAGTGAACAAATTTTATTCTTAAATAGTTGATGTATACCACCCACTTTGAAGCAAGGACAGAAACTTAATTTTTGTCAGGGTTCAGATCTTTCATAGCATATTCTTACAATATGCCTCATTTTATCTCAGTAAAATGTGCTATAAAAGAAATTCCAGTCTGAGTCTTAACTTGGTGTACTGTCGACATCATGTCTTAACCTTACAGCTGCAATGTTCTCTTCTGATTGATGGGCTTTGTCAGTTCCCATGTTAAACTCTGGAATGAACCTCAGTGTTGCTACAGATATCTTTATTTTCCAACAGCAGCCGCCGTTAGCAATGCCAAGGAAATATTAAAGCAAAACTACTAATTAGTGTAATAATTAACTTATCGTTTGAAATCACCTTTGTTTAAAAAAAATGTTTTTCTTCTTTTCCTCCTAATCTGTGAGGAACAAAATCTTAGTGTTATCACAAGGGGAGGGGAATGTGATTAAGAAAAAGGGTTAAACCAAAAAACATCAGCAGCACATCAATGTCCTGGTATTTACCCTAGTAACACAGACTCTGAACAGGGATCTGTTTACATTATCTCTAGATCATCTTGACAATATTTATTCTCTATTTACCTAAATGAGGCAATATGATGATATTTATTGCTCAGAATGGCTAAATATAGACTTTTCCTGAGCACTCAGTACCATAGTGGGAGGTTTTGCTCTAATCTACATCTTTAAACTGACAAGCTGGAGAATTCCTAATGAATGCCTCTTTTCATCTGGATGTCTGTGTGTATTTGACAGTATAAATATTTAGCAATATCGGAGTCAGCTTGTGATTTTACCCAGATGGACTGATTGATGCCTTGGCTTGACGTTGCCAAAGACAATCCATGTAGTTATATAAGCAATTTCCCTCTTACTTCCTAAGAAGCAATTAGGTGGCCAAAGGCAGCAACCCAAAAATAGTGAAAATACTTCTGGTATCAGCTGACAACTCAGAGGGATAAATAAAATATGGTACTTAAATTATTACCACTTTACTTTCATGAATCATGGGATTAAAGCTTTCACTTCTAAAGTACATATAAATTGCAGGGTTTCTTATGTCTGTAATTTGCAAGAATCTAAGTTAAAATACCAGCTAATCAGTCAACTCGCATTCACCTTGGGAAAAGTACCACCCCTTCTTGTCATTTTTGTAAATTGCATGCCTAAGCACCAATGTTATTTTCAGAGGGAAAAAAAAAGCTTGTTGTCAATAACATATATTGCAGTCTAGTTAAAACAACATTTGTTAAGGTTTAATCGCAAATGTAATTTACTTTTAAAGTTTAGACAGAACGCTCAGAAAAATTCAAGGGACAGATAATAAATCATTTCCCCCTATCCTGGGTGTGAAAAAGGTAGATCAGATTCCCGCAGGTGTGTTTCTTTTTTCCTCTACAGGTTGCAAATTGTTTTTCCCCCATATCAGCTGAAACCTTACAATAATATGAAGACTACACTGGCTTCAACAAATAAATGTGTGCATTCCATTGTTTTCAACTTACGTGAAGTGTACTCTAAATGTAATTAAACACGCCCACCCATTTTAGTTACTATATGTTTCTGGTCTCCACCCCACCATCTAATCCATAATGTATCCATGTAATGAACTGCAACATCAAGAAGTTTTTGCTAAAATTCCTTTTTATTATTTTTTTTGCTGGCTGGTGAATGTCAGCTTTACATTAGCTATGCACTATTTATCCATCTCAATTTTACATGCTGTAAGATGCCTGCAATGATTATGTCATTTGCTTTTACGCATGTTAGTGGTTGGGGGGTGGGGAGCGTGGGGTTGAAGGGGAGAAAACAGTCATACACTATTTTTGGCAACAGTAATATTCACATATCTCAGTTATGTTGCTGATTTCCCCCCCTTTAGTTTTCTTTGTTTTCTATTAACTCACCCCAGTCTTCGTATAACCCATGCAATAACTCAGGAGAAAGGGCAAGCAAGACATTCTTCTTCTTGACACTAATACCTATAGATCCCATTCTAGTGTGATATCTCTCCCTATCACAAAATATCTCAGCTCACAGAATTCTCAGAACTCAAGAACTGGCATTCTTAATATATTCCACAGGCAAGTGGGATACAATGCCCACTGGTAATCAGACATACACAACAAGGTTTCATTGGGACCAGCTGTCTAGTTGTAACGTACAGCAGCTTTTAAGTGCAGCACACATCAGCTACAGTATATTCTTCTGTATGGCAGTTTCTGACTTACCTTTTTTATTATTATTCTATGACCTGCTAGCTGCCAAATAAAAATAAATGTATGCTGCTTTCTATTTATTGGATTTGATTAGTAATAAATTTGTTATTGACCAGATATAGAATGTTAGGCTTGAGGCACAATCCAATGGTCTCTACTCACTTGATCATTATGTACTGCACCTTCAGTCAAGCTGCATTGAATCACTTTACTCTATGTTTTGTTTCTGAATTGTTTGGCTGGATGATGGGAGGTGTTTTGTAATGAAAAAGGTGCAAGAGTGACAGAAGGCCATTTCTTTAACCTAGAAGACAACTAATATATGATGGAAGAAAGAATGCCCAGTAATAGAGTGCACTGTACATGGTACAATCCGTTGCCCAGGTTTAAGTGAGAAATGACTAGGTCTGATAAGGCAAAGTTTAGAATAAACTGTATTGTTTTACAAAATATGTCATCAGAAAAACGCATTAACTCTAATCAGCCAAAATGGTATGATTCATTGCTTAATTTCAGAGTACCGGGCTATAAATTATAAAAGGCCTGCCACAACTAATTTTTGCAATGGCATACTGGATGAAAAATGAAATGTCCAAGTGGCTACAAGTGAAAACCTTCCATCTTTCTTCCACGGCTGAATATTACTTACTCTAATGATGTATAATAGCCTACAACTACACTTAACCTGTGCATTAAATGGCAGCATAAACTGTTTACCTAGAGTTATGAAGAAGAAAACAGCAAATCAAGCAAAGGAAACTAAAATGTGTACATTAACCTCCCACATGCCAACATAATTGTCCCCTACAGATGATGTATAACAGTGACTCCAAATCATATTTATTTATTTATTTTTGCATTACGGGTTATGCTTCAAGTATCTAAAGTGTCAAAGCATGTGTGATAAATTGATGCCAAAATGTACCTAATTAATAAGTCTGATGATGTTTAGAGTAAAACAGATGCTGGCTATGTTGTTAATGGAACTGCAGCTATTACAAAAATAATTGCATCCTATGTTCCTCAAATATACAGGTATGATTTTAAATGAAATAACATTATAATTTGCCAGACAAAATAAAACCACTTCGTAAATTCTTCTGGTGAATTTATGTACAAATATGTAACAAGGGATCAAAGTAATTAACCAGGTCAACAGCATTAGCAACAAATGTTTGTTAAATACCTTATTTCTGTGGCTTTCACTTATGGTATTTCTCTGCACAAGATTATTACTCTCTCTCCTGCCCCCCTCCCATGTGACACATACATGCCAATATGCATACTGTATATAAACATATGAACAGAATCCAATATTGAGTAAGTTAAAAAAAATACATAATAAAAGCCCAGAAAGTTTCTTACTATGCTGTAACCACTGATTACTAAAAATATAAGATACATGATATTTCTAGTAGTCAGAATTCTTTATATCAAAGGACACTGATAACTAAAGAATACTTTATAATACTTTATTCCTATCGTTTTGCTATATGCATAAAATATAATAAAGTTTAAAATCTTTGTCTCCTTTCTTGCAAAACAACTGCTTATTTGCTTTGTTTCTTTTAAAGATGACATATCCAGGCGGAATCAATTGACAGAAAAACTGAAGGTAGAAAATTCTATCCTTTTGAAGCAAGTTTTGGAGAATCTGATTAGGTCTCATGCTGCAATACTAGGTATTCCATTTTTGCCAAAGGGCCAGCTATTATTATTAACATCATTTGTCTGAATCATTACTCTGCACCTTGGTTCAGCAAACACTATGAAGATGGCATGGTAATAAATGACCGCAGGAGTCTTTCCTGCTTCGGCCTGTTTTTATCTGCCACCTCTCTACCGTCAGCTCCATCTTTCTGAACCTCTCTGAATCCCCAAAAGGGACGGGGCGTCTATTTGTTTTCCACTAGGTTACCACTCTGTCTATTGTTGTTTGCACTAAAGGGTACGAATTCAATTCATTCTTGTGACATAAAAGCACTGATACAGTAAATTTTTTGCCCAAGAGAAAACACAAACAAAGTTGCTGAATATGGGCTAAGATGTGAAGCACGAGTATGTATGTGAAGGAGCTTTCTGAGGCAGTCTTACTTACCGAATACTGTTTTTTCCCCAGCACAGACTAGACAACCACATATACTATTTTAAACCTCTATTAACCTTTCCAAATTGGTACTTAGCGGAGAACAGTGATTGTGTAGGAGGGGTTATGTAGTACAACCTACCATAGCAGAACACATCGAAGTGTAAGCAGGGGAGGAAGCAAGAGATTGGAAGGTAAAATAGCCAATCAATGGCTTCAAGATTAAGAAGCCAACTACTACTGGAATAAAGGAATTTAGTTAGGTTGATAGACTAGAAAGATGATAAAAAGAAACAAGCAAGACCTTTAAAAGCATTAAAAAGGGAGCACTAGGATGAGAGAGAATGACAGGGCATCAGGTAAATTTATTTCTCAGCATGTTGAATTTCCCACTAATTATTTTGTCTTTTTTTTTTTAATCTGAATATGAGAAAAATAATTAGCCTGTAATCTAAACAAAATCAATCAAAACTGGACAGACTGGACACTATTCTGATCCTCCAGCTTGCATTACTGAGAATTTTTTTTTTGCACAATAAAAAACAAAACACTAAGTGGTGTAACGAATCTTTCTCTTTTAAATGACGAAAAATGAGTATTTTTCTTCCTAGCAAAAAGAAACAAAGTAAAAAAATATTACACAAAGCAGATCCTAAGATATCCCAATTCCAAATACTTAGTCTAAGGGCTTGTCCACACAGGACACCACCACTCAGTAGATGGGTGTACATTCTAAAGCACACCAACATGTTGTGCACTAACTGGCCTGTGTAGACCCTGCTAGTGTACACTAAAAGTTCCCTGAAGCACTATGTTAACGTACGCTAGGAAGCTTTCAGTGCATACCAGCAGCGTCTACATGGGCCAACTAGTGCACAATGCATTGGGGTGCATTAGAATTCGCACCCATCTACTGCACATGGTTGTGCCGTGTAGACCAGTGGTTCTCAAACTAGGGCCACCGCTTGTGCAGAGAAAGCCCCTGGCGGGCCGGGCCAGTTTGTTTACCTGCCGCATCCGCAGGTTCTGCCGATCGCGCCAATCCCTCTGAACTTCCTTAGAGGTTTTCAAGGTCAGGCTTGACAAAGCCCTGGCTGGGATGATTCAGTTGGGGATTGGTCCTGCTTTGAGCAGGGGGTTGGACTAGATGACCTCCTGAGGTCCCTTCCAACCCTGATATTCTATGATTATGTCTCATCATTTAAAAGAAAAAAATTCGCTACACCACTTACTGTTTTATTTTGCAAAAAAATCTATCTCAGTAATGCAGACAATATGGAAAATCAGAACAGTATCCACAACTTGCTTGGTTTTGACTGAAATCACACCCCCCTAAAGCACATTGCCACACCACAGACAAGCCATAAGACTTTCATCCGATGGTAATACTTAATGAGAGTAATATTAGAAACTCTATTCAAAAAAGTAAATATCGATGTCCCAATCAGTGTAAACACTTTATGCTTTGGGGAAATTAAGTTATGTAAATGCAGTTATGAAGCATACTTAGCATGAGCTTTTCACTGCCAAGGGCAACATATATGAGGCTAAAAAAGTGCCAAACTTGGTAAACCTCAAAGAATATAGCCAAACACTTCCCTACTTCTAGTACAAATCTTACAAAACAATACATGAAAAAAAAGAAAAGAAACCCCCTCCCGAATGTGAAATCCTATAACTGTTCACAATTCCTGGAACATTACCTTGTGTACAACTTTCTTCATTATAAAAATGTGCTACATTACTGCCAGAAGTTAAGAAGTTATTACTTGAAAATCGCTGGGTAATCTAGCTTGTGCTAAGATGGATTTTTAATGAAAGTTTAATGAATGATAAATACTTGTTTCTTGATAAATGTTTAATTATGCCAATAATTACCAACTGCTGAAAACTACTGTTGTGTTAATAATGGCATTTTAGTACACAAGCAGTTTCATGAGTCATGGTGCTGTTAAAGATCAGAATTCCATCTGTCTAATGCAAACTAGCAAAACAAAAGGAAAGTCTAATTAATATTTTGATAAATTTTCCCCGCACACTTTAAAAGTGATGTCCTTTTGTGAAAAATTAAATCTACTTAGTCTGCTTTGGGATAAGAAGAAATACACAGTCTCAGAGCGAAGATATTATTATTATTTGTACATATGAACCTGTGAAAACTCAAAGAAAAAAAATGAACTAAAACCAGATACAAGGTATGTGACCATGCTGTCTATTTGCAGACAGCTAGCTCACTTGTGGGTAGTGAGGACATTACATTCACTGGAAGCATTAGAAATCACTTCTAAAATACAGAATCATCCTCTCCTCTTTTTGTATTGCTTGTTGCAATTGTCTGAAAGACTACTACTTTCTTATCCCACCAACCCCAGCAATTGCAACCCTCACCTCTTGCAACATCTTACAATTTTGGAGCCTCATGATGTATTTACGTAGGTGGAAGAGGAGCATTCTTGTTGTGGTAGTGCAACCAAAGGCTCCTGTGGGGATTAGGGCCCCATTGTATTAGACACCATACAAATACAGGCAAAGAAATTAACACAAATGTATAATATAGTAGCACACAGAGAAGGGAGAATACAACCTTCTGCTTAGAAGAATTACGGGAGTTTCGACCACTTGTTTATTCTGGGATGTTTTTTCTCCCAAATATAAAATATATTCAACATTCCTTATGCTCAAGACACTTGTCTGGTTCTGCCACTCATAGATGGCTGCACGTGAGTGAAGTGATTCTTACAGTTTAGTGCTAAATGTCACTGGCTTTATTAATATGACTAGTCCAACTGATTTTCAGTAGTAAGGCCAGCAGCATCAGTTTGTAAAGTGCTTTAGGATTCTTTAGGATGAAATGTGCTCTAGGCCTGATCCAAAGCCACTGACTTCAGTGGACTTTAAATCAGGCACTACATGAATATAAGGTGTTATGGATCAGATCCTCAGCTGGTGTAAAACAGAGTAGCAGCTCTGACTTCAAGTGGAGCTATTGCAATTTATGCCAGTTGAGGATCTGCTACGTACAGGTATCAATAGGACACAAATGCAAATTGCCTTCACTTGTGAAAACAAAAAATTAATGTGGCCCACACTATTCTTACTGGCAAACTATGAGACAGGATACAAAACATTTTTTTAATGCGTTAGGTGAACATTCTATTTCTACTACTGGAAAATTAGTTTTATTCATATGCCAGCTGGTTCAGTGCCATACCTTGTATTAGAATATTTAAAAGGAGAAATTGATGCAAAATGATTTTCAAGTACAATATTTTTCTTGGGACATTCCTTTTCAAAAACTGTTAAAATTTCTATATAACTGGACATGGTTATAAGCCCTGTCTTACAACTGGAGGGACAATTATAACTAAGACTTCACTACAAAATATGTTGTATGCAGTAATCCTGCATAGATAGTGGAATGGGCTAGGTGAACTAATATGTTGTTGTAATTTCTAACATCTATGAGTCAGCGATGCAAATATTTATCTGCATAAATAGAATGCACTTTTTTTTACTTAACATCATCCATATGTTATTCTCACGGTTCATCAGAAAAATAGAATTTATTGAGAGACTTTATCCTTAACTTATATATCTTGTTGAGCTGTTGGTTTCTGAAACTATTTCTTGTTACTACAAGAGTGGTTGCATGACATCTTGAAGTAATTGTCCATTATACTCATGCAGGTCGGCAGTAGTTTACACAAAAAGGCAACGTACCATATAAACAGGCAATAAACAACATGCTGAAGCAAGCAAACATAGGTATAGACTATGAGGGCATTTAAGAAAAGGAACCACTTTTTACCGTAGGGATAAAGAGATGCTGCCATGGATTACTAAAGTATGTTAGCGTATGCATGGCATCCACAATGCAGAACAAATGTCTGTGAAGTGAAACAGAAAACAAACTCCATGTTGACAAATGGATGGTGGCTAATAGCACTTCTTCCATGGGATTACCTCAGGAGAGTGAAGAACAAATCCAAGGGCATTATAAAGCATATTTTGACAATTTTTCTGAAGTTACACTGTAGCATGTTACAGCCCAGAGGTTAAAAAAATTACCTTGATTGTACTATAATGTTCAATAGCCTTAGCTATAGCCTTTTATGATACTATAGCACAATGCCCAATAATTTGGATAACTCAAGGACCATATATTTATAGCTATCACTTGCTGATGACTAATAAATGCTGGATAGCATATAAATGTATATCATATTAATAATATGTATTATCCGTTCCATATATATTTATTTATATATGCATATTAATATGTATTAAGCACCAATAACATTAAGCACAAATATCGTAACAGTGATATAGCCTAAACTGTCCTATATCATAATCCCAGTTAGGGAAGTAACTTCATGGACCAGTTCCTGGAATGCTAGTATCCAAAACAAAGATAAGGAAGGAATAGAAAAACAAGTTAGGGAACTGGTACAACTGATGGGTTGGATTACAGTGACATGTAAAGAGATGTGTACCTTGTAAAATCATCATACAAATAATACCAGCTGAAATGTGCAACGTGGGGAGCAAACCTTCTGTGTAAGACGAATATAACATCACTGTGCAGGGCAGCTCCTCTCAGAGCCTGGTATGGTGTAGTACCTTTTACCTGTACCATATTAATAAACCTGACAGTGGTTATTTGGTCTCCTAAATATATTTCATGAGAAACTAAAGTGTGGTCAAGCAATTGACTATACAATTTATCAACACCTCCTAACCATTCATTATTCTAGTTGAAGATGTGAGGTTTAATGGTGGGGAAAAGATAGGATAGGTCCTAAACTGGTGAAGAAGAAGATGTGGGTCTTCTTGTGGTAGAGAGAAGAGTTGTGAAACTTGCAGATTTCATATGAAATTAGTGAACATTATAGGGAGTCCCTCCAGGATGAGAACACAGTCATCTGCAAATGCCTTCAAACGTAACTCATTGGCTTTGGCTTGTAATACCTGAAATGCAGGGGTGCTGGAACTAGCAGCAGCACCTCCTGGCTTAAAGTGGTTTCCATCATAGACAGGGTTTACAATTTTGCTCTCTGGCTCTCAGCAATCCCACTATAAAATCTGTTCCAACGGCACAGCTGAAATATACTACTGAAATGGGTGGCAGATAAAAATCAAGTAATTCCGTAGTGAATATACGTCTCAGCAAATCATAAGTATATGAATAAAAAATGTTAGTCTCATAGTTCAAATGTTTTCATCCTTTGCATTATTAGCTAAACCATGACCTAAATATGCAGCTATAGAAAGTCCACTGAACAATATAGGCCTGATTCACCATTCCATTATACTGATTTTACACAAGTGTTACACTGGTGTCATGGAGTGGAGAATCAGACCCTGTAAATGGCATGCCAAAGAGTAATAGTGCTTTCCATTTCAAGGAAATTCATGCACTCTGGGTATAATGATTGAACAGACTATAAACACTATTCTGATCTTCCATACAGCTGGTATAATTTTTTTTAGCTATGAAGAAGAATGCTCGCACGTAGTTGATATTAGAAACTCCATTCACAAAAGGAAGTCACCCAATGCAACTTCCAATGACCAAAGCCCCCAATTTGTATAGCTAAATTCTGCTTATCTGGGTTTTCCCTAAAGTTTAAACTAGATATGGCATCAGTCATGTAGCACTGCTGTGCTCTGTTAAACACCTTCTATGTTTCATTTCAGAGGTGGCTGCTTTTCAGTGGTGGGTGAACAGCCTTCTGGATGTACTGGTAGTTTATAAGGTACTTCAGAATCCTTTGAGATGAAAAGTGCTATGTAAAATATTAAAATATTATAGCAGATTTGGGATTATAGAATTAATTTAGAAAGATAAACTGCAAAACATAGTACTTGTTTTTTTTCTGGATGAGACTAATAATATTTATCACGAAGCACCCATGGAGCCTGAGCCAATCAGATTGCTTAACTAGCTTAAAATACTCAGACCTCATCTTTGTACAGCGATAATAGTGGACATACCTATTATCGCTCAGATGGGAAGAGATTCTGTATTTTTATTATTTTTAATTTAGCAGGGTTATTTTTGTAAAAATGTTGGGACATCTGTGGGTGCTTTATGATATATTAACACACGCACCTCACTGTCTCCTTTCTTAACAGTATGTTGTCACATTTGCAGTTTGGGCAAGACAGAATTGCTCATCTTCCCCTCACAGCCCATCTGGTTTCTCCCAAGCTGCTCAGGCGACAACACGCTACAGAAAAAGCAATGTTATCAAGGGCACATAGCAAAAAAAAAAAAAAATATATATATATAAAAAACATATTGCAGCATGTTTTGTCATTTACAATGCATCATAAAAAGTTACATTGCATCTGACCAACAACAAGATGTAATGTAAAATGATGTGACTACATGAAACAACACAGCATTACTCAAAAATCTGAATTTCAAGAAATAAGCACAATGGGGTCAATTAATTTTTTTACAGTGTTTTAAATTCTGACAGAAATTAAGTCAGAAAAAAGGCAGGGAGATTAAGAGGTTAAATGCTTAATTTTTGTGGTGTTTACTCATTTTTTAAGGAAAAATCAAATTGGAGTAAATAATGCATTATGAAATCTGTATTGTATATCATTATCTATAATATTAAACAAAGCATAAGAAAAAATAATGGAAATAATATTAATTACTTTCAGAGCATGCATATAGTATAGCTGACTCTTTTCATGTTTTACATACAGTATAATAATCAAGTTATGAAAAAAACAGTGGGTTTTTAAAGACTATTGTCTTTTGGTTTTGTTTTGATTTTTAATGGTAAGAGTACAAAGTAGAGCACTCTGTTCATTCCACAGATCTGCTTCTTAAGAATCAACATGGTGCACACCATGTGAACTGTCACATTAATAACCCTATGCTGATATTCAAATTTTCTGTCTTAAGCTAAAGAAAGATTGAATACCCTGCTGTTGTGTGGCCAAGATTGAAGAGGTGTCTCACTGACATTGTTCAAAGTTTATGAAAATATATGAATGCTCAAATGTCATTGGCTTTGCGCCTCCAACAGACTGTGGTTTTATGAGAAATCAGTCTTTTAATCAAAATGATTGAATACCTTAAGGTCGAATCCAAAGATATCAGTTAATATCTAGAAACGTGCTATTTCTGCAAATTTTGCCACACCGTACATATTGTGGTGCATTTTAAAGTGTTAATTTGTGCATTCCATATTGAAAATTGATCTTGAATTTTATCTTTTTGTCAAGCAAAAACATATGGTTACAAGCTCTATGCATTTTATGTGACGGCTGTTGAAGCTGTCACATGTGCAAACTTGATAACCGATGTGACACATACGCAAATAATTTGCTTGTTTAGTAACAATTCAAAGATTCATTATTCATGCAAAAACACATTTTTTTAAAATGATCAGATGGAACTAGTCTTCATTTTGCACAATCTAGTCTCATTGGTGTGCAAACAAAGATAAAATAAAGCTGGGAACTAAGTGGTATTAAAACAAATCCAAGAATATGGGTATTTTCAGATAATTATTGAACCAGATGGTGTTTTTTTGTTAATTCTGCCATCAGCCTGAGAACTTGATGTCTTACATCTGCACTTGGTAAAATAAATTTTGCCACTGACATTATTTCAGTTTTCTTAAAATATTTCAATCAGTTTTACACCAAGATTTGCAAACATCTGCCACAGTAATGGCTGTAAGATGAAATTATTTGAAAGAATTCCATTAAGAAAACACTATCTATCCCAAACAATTTTAAATGTATCATCCCTGTTGCTAAACCTTCTGAACTACTATTGCATGTGAATTAAAAAACAAACATACCGACATAGTTATACCTTAAAATTTGACAAAGGGAACCTATATAAAAAGTCAGTAAAGGGTTTCTGGTTCATTTGGGATGCCATCTTGGAATTTCACAATGTTTTAGTTTGTTTTTGTAAGGCTGAAAGATTAACATGATCTTAGCACAAAATTAAACAAAATCCGCTCCCTGTGCTCCTCCCCCCCATCATCTTGAGATGGGTGACTAAATTACAGAGCCATACTACAAATTAAGTTAAAACAGATGATGGAATATAAAAAGAATAAGACAGTCATGTTAATTAGAGACTATGTTATCAGCCCTAATAGAATTCGTCATAAACGTTATCACTCAAATATTGTACCTCATAAACATATGTGCTCAGTCACTTATGCACATTTGCCAACTGCATAGGAGTTTTAGAAACTTCCTTTCTGTGATCTAAATCACAGTTGTTCTTGAAAACACAACTGTAGCAGATCATAAAAATGCATAACTGGCTTAATTTCTTCAGTGTTATACTTCTACAGAAAAGCCCAAATAAGACAACATTTTTATGCATGATAATAGATAAACTCCCCCTTTTTGAGTGACTGTCCACTTTGTATTACCAACTGTACCAAAGCAATCATCAAGCTAGTCTCAAATACAATGTATGATCACATTTTATTATTACTAAATATCATCATAGTGTGCATTTATACATGAATTCTGAAACAGCTGCAGTAAGATCCCAACTATGTTCTTTGTTGGTGAAATTTCATTACCAGGGTTTTACTATGCTAGCATTTTTGTATGGTTAATATGATAGAACATGCCTGACCTGCCAGCCCAGTTAAAGTCCTCTGCATTGTCCGCTTCAAGACATAAGGGTTTGATTCCCAATCCTAATCGCTTACTCCCTGGATTGACAGATGGGAGAGTTGCAGACCAGGCTCCGATTTAAGAATGAAAGCCCAACTGACAAAATAACTGGGGGGATAATGGTAGTGACCGTCATCAGGAGTTCCCCTCAAAGCCTCTCACCAAGATCTTGATCTTGGATGGGGCACAAGGGAATGCAGTAAGAAAGAAGACTGGGGTTGGGAGGGGAATCACTCAGTTTGTGATGATCCAGCCCCCCCACCTCCATCGTAAATGGGAGCTGTTACTCAACATGCTGTGAAGCAGAAGGTGGTGCTGCATGGTGCTGAAGAGATTTTCTATAAGTGCTCCTCAGCCTGAAAAATGAGAGTGATGCTGTGAGACTTTAAAGGTGGTCGATATAAAGAGTGAAAACATCAGGTGTGGGACTCTCAGGGATCCTCCTGTACAAAGATACACGGAACATCCTCCTCTCCGCCATAGAAGAAGAAGAAAATAGCAAGGGCTAAAATATTTAAAATTTATGTTTCTTTTCTGAAGCCAATGGTTTGTTTATTTTGTTTTTTTTAAACTCTTTTGGTTCCCTGTACAAGCCTGAGGTACACAAGCTGGATATGAGAGTTATGAATACATGTGTTAAATGCAGTGCATGTATTTTTGAGGTAAACAACACTTACTGTGGCTACATGGATGATTTCGAACAGAAATGCAAAGTTATTTTGTAAATGTTAACTGAATACTATTTCAATACTGGTCCTGTCCATTATCATACCGTTGGTTTAAAAATAAGTAAATAAATAAATACATAACAAGGCTGTGATAAGAAAAACATTTTTTCCCCTTTCATAGACTTGGCAAAAACCTTAAGTTCATGGCCTGTTCCCTTGCTTGCCAGTAGACAGCACTGAAAGTTATAAAACTAAAACAATTGCTTTCATTTATATCTCTTCCTGATTACTCTGATAGCTGAAATGACAGAAGAAGTTCAGAATCTGTAAAGCCTGTCACATTATAGAAACATGTCTCTTTAAACTAAATGTGAAATTCCGGTAATTGAAGTGATAAATCTAGTGTTTTTGCTGGGGTACTTTTGATGAGAACTATAGTAGTAAATTTGAAATTATTCTCCGCTGTTACATCATGGTAAAAGCCTTTCCATTATCTGTTGTCAGTCACTAGGGATGGGCAAATAACTCGATTGTCAATCTAAACTGTGAAACCTAAAGTTCTGGGAATAATCAATAAAGGAAAAAAACAAACTCTCTATGATCTTCATATAATTCTTTAGAAAACTCTAGGTTGTTTTTCCTCTTTTACTTCTGCACACCTCATTTATTCAAAGATATATTGGATATCTTAGAATATTTTATTTTTTCAACTAGTTACATGTCACCTTGTTTTCAAATGGCATATGAGAGTTACATTTCAAAAAGCATAAGCAGCTACATTGTGGTGGTGTCTAAATGAAATTTTATACAAGATACAGACTTAATTAAATTAGCAATAACAACCACCTACATTTTATTATTGATTTTTCAGCCATACTATTTATTGCCTAATATTTCTACTTTAAAGTACATGATATTTTTTGGTCTTTCAGAGATTCAACATCATCTAAGAGTTGGACCAGAAGTATTCTGAACAGGAGCATAAATGAAAAACAAATACTGGGCACCCCACACTTGTTTGTAAAATAACTCATTGTGTACAGTCTCTTGTCCAAAGCAAAAGCAATTAATCTTATCAACTGTACTGCAAGACAGATACAAAACACTGAAAGTACGGTCTGAGCAAGGGACTGGGAGCACGGACTTAGTGTTCCATAGCTCTGCCACTGACTTAAAGTATGACCTTGGCTAAATCACTTAGCCTCTCTATTCCTCATTTTATTCAATTTTACAATAGATCAAAAAACAACAATGGAAACCTTACCTCTCACAGGGCTGCTAATAGAATTAATTAAAGTTTGTAAAGTGTCAGAGGATCTCTGGCTGAAAGGTGACACAGAAATGAAAGTATTACTAGCAGTATTCTTATTTTTGATTCCTGAAACAATATGGAACAAATTAGGTTATTGCATTTGCAAGCCAATGACTGGAATATTATTGCAGGTGCATTTTCCCATTCAGCTTTAAAAAATAAATTTCAAAACCTTTAGGATAGAAATACGCGTCAGCTACAGAATTCGGACTGAGATCAGACAACCAGCGGTTGAGGTCTCAATCCAAGATCTTTTCCCCTTATTGGCACATAATGGAAATCAATGCCAGTTGCGAAATTTGGGTGCAGGTACAGATTCTAAAATCCTCAAAGTTTAGGAGGTTCAAATCCAAGGTTTTCGTTCAGCCCCAACTCCACTTTAGATATTTTACAGAGAAACAATTGATTGCAGTGAGAGAAGAAAATTACTCTTCTAGTTCAGTTTGATCTTTCCATAGTAGAGTAAGTGAACTAATTACGAGAAAAGTATTTGAAACTTCAAATACAATGATTCAAAAAGAACCAAAGGAAACATAAAAGAAAAATAACATGTTTAGCAATTTTGGGAGTAACTGCTGAAAATATTAAGGATGCTGAATACATTCATGGATTGAGATTTTAAAGTATTGATTGCTGTGCATCTGAAACAACCTTCTCTCTCCTCTCCTGCACTGTACACTTTTATCTGCCGGGTAGTCACAGACATCTAATAATAAAGTTGCGTCTTGATTAAACCCATGTCAAATGTCTACTGTCCTTCTTTGGTATAGCCAGACATTGATTTGTCAATACTGAAACCTTGTATGGAAACACCAATTTTGACAAAATTTAATCTGGAAGATTTAGTGGGACTAAGATGGAATTTCTGGTGAGAATATCCAATAGCCTGATGGTTAGGCTTCTGAGCTGGGATGTGACTGACTCAGGTGCAAGTCCTTACTCTTCCTGATATGCACCAGGGACTTGAACCTGGCTTTCCCATATCTCTGGTGCCTGACAATTATGCTCCTGTTAATGCTGTGCCACCTTGTATAAATAAGTAAATATTCATAGAGACAGATGATTTGTCTTCACTAGGGGGGTACGTCGACCTAAGTTACACTACTCCAGCTACATGAATAATGTAGCTGGAGTTGACGTAGCTTAGGTCGATTTACGGTAGTGTCTTCACTGCACTGCATCGAGAGGAGACGCTCTCCGGTTGACCTCCCTTATTCTTCTTGGGGAGCTGGAGTACCGGAGTTGAATGGGGAGCTCTCTGCCATCAATTTAGCGGGTCTTCACTAGACCCACTAAATCGACACCTGCTGCATCGATTGCAGCAGCATCGATCTCCCTGGTAGTGAAGACAAGTTTAGAGAAACCCCGTAATTTTTCACAAAATATAATTCTTGTTTTCCAGCCACACGCTATGCTTATTCTGCATAAGAACAGCAAGAGCAAACACATACAATTTAAAAAATGTTATGCCAGAGAAGCTGGGTGCTTGGCCATCTCTGCCTGAGGTCCAGATTCCAAAGTTTAACAATTTATGTTTGTGTTTCTTTGGTGCCCCAAAGAAGTAATGCATCCTTAAATCACGATATAGGAGCCATCTTCTTCTCAAGTGAATACACCTGAGCCATAAAAATGTGAACACCTATTTTTAAATTGTTTTATTGGCACAATTTTTGGGGTGTGTGTGTAAAGGCGCATGAGGTAGGGTGGTGAATCAAGGTACAAAACACAACTAATATTTTTTCATGGTGGGAAGAGGATGAAGGAAAGTGGTGTGGTGGAAAGTTGTACTGGGGCTCTCTGTGCTTCCAATTGGATATTTCTTTAAAAGTTCAGAAACTCCCCTCCCCCCACAACTACTCATCACTTAATCAGTATGGAAGTACAAAACGTCCTGCGGTGAAATATCCAGTCTTCTGTGGTAAAAACAAAGAAAGTTTCCCTTAAACCTTTATTTGAATTTGCATGGAACACACTTCCCTACAATTGCTCACATGTCTCTGCATCTATTTTTCTTTTTAAATCAGGCATTAAATATGCATCTTGCCTCCCACGTAGAAGATCTGCAGCACAGGCAAAGTGCCTGTGTATTCAATTATAGGCTAAATAAATATAACGAATATTGAGAAATACATAAATAAATTAATAAATAAATAAGCAGACATAGGATCAAATTATTGGCAATATACATGCTCTCTCTCTCCTTTTATTATTACAATGTATTGTCCTAATACATACTCACTAGATTTTTATTAAGGAAACTGAAAAATCCAGATTGAAATAAAGCTTTTGATTTACATGAAGAGTAACCTGAAAGTAGGGAATTAGGTATTCAACTCCCATTCTTGTGTTAATGGTAACAGCATGTCTAATCACCCATGTACCTTGGTAAAATGTACTCCATTGTACTTAGTGATATTGAGCTAATTTGCAAAACTGTACATCCAAAGGTTTTATTTATTCGTTTTATTAATTTATTTATAGACATTTCTACTGTGTTCATCACAATAGTATCAGAGCATCTGAGTGTTAAGTTAGATTTACAGAAACACAGAAGAGGTATAATAGCTGGGGAAACTTTATTTTAATGACAATGTGGCCCTCCGAGAAACGATTTGCACTATGTGCTGTACTGCTTCTAAAAATACAGAACAATCTCTTTCAATTAATGTTAAATGTTTAGAGCAATAAAATTAAAAAAAAAAAAGTTAAAATGCCACTACATTTTTAAATCACTTTGGGTCCTAAACAGTCCATCACTGCCTTTGTTATTGAAGTGACTATGGGAGCTCCATCTGATTCTTTGGGGCTCAGTTCTTCACTGTGCCCAAGTTTTGCTTGGAAAAAGGTGGGATATGACAAGGAGATGATTATGGCTCCCTGATTCTCAGCTGCGCAGCCTTGGCATAAATTAAAGCTGTAGGGTGGTAGTTTAAAATTATGCAACCAGCATAAGCTCTTACACAGCCATGGATCAGGCAAAGCAGAGCCTCTGACATTTCCCACTCTATTTTCACCCTTAACATGCTTCTTGCCCTTCCCTCCCTGACATTCCCTTCCCAACACCTGATAAGCCCAGTTGTCCCCTCTGTATTGCTATGACTTCATCTATATTAGAGAACGTGCATCAGAGTAACTAAAATTGATCTAGTTGTACTTGGTGCAAACTGCTAATACAGATATACTTGAATTGGTTTAAATCATGTTCAAACCAATTTAACTTAACAGGGTAAATTAGACAAAAATACAACATACAAATAGACCAAGGAAGTGGGGAGAAAAAGGAGAGATGGGGGTTAGAACAAATACAAATAATGTGAGTCATTATTATATAGCGAAGAGCTAGTTAGGATGGCAAGAGGGGAGTAGTAGACAGTCCCTGGTGGAGTACAGTGTGGAAAGCGAGACAAAAGAAGTGGATATTGAGGAGGGCTGGGATGTATTAATGCCATCCCTGAGCACTGCCAATATTTCAGCATGAGAGTATGTGCTGACGCTCTATTGCAGTGGTCACCAACCGATCGATAGCGCTCTCTGGTGGCAGCGCTATGCGTCTGCCACTATGGCTACTCCGGCCCCACACTGCTCCTGGAAGTGGCCACTGCGGCCCAGGGGCGGGGGCATGGGTCTCCATCTGCGCGCTGCTCTTGCCTCCATTGGCTGGGAGAGCTGCGGGGCTGGTGGCTGCAGAGAGGGGCAGTGTGTGGAGCCACATGCCCTACGCCCTCCCCACCCCAGGGGCCACAGGGGCGCGTTGGCCCCTTCCGGGAGTGGTGTGGGGCTGGGGTAGGCAGGGAGCCTGCCTTAGCCTCACTGCGCCCACCGCCAACTGGGAGCCACTGGAGCCAACCCCCATCCCTGAGCTCCGTCCTGGAGCCAGCACCCCATACTGCCTCCTGCACTCCAGCCCCTAGGCCTGAGCCCCCTTCCAGAGCCAGCACCCCATGTCCCCTTCTGCACCCCGAACTCCCTGCACCAGCCCTGACCACCTCCCACAGCCAGCATCCTGTACCCCCTCCTGCACCCCATACTGCCTCTTGCACTCCAAGCCCCAGGCCTGACCCCTGCTCCCAGAGCCAGCACCCCATACCCCCTCCCGCACCCCAACCCCCTGCCCCAGTCCTGACATCTCCCAGAGCCAGCATCCTGTACCCCCTCCTGCACCCCAACACTCTGCTCCAGCCTGGAGCCCCCTCCTGCACCCAAACCCCCTGCCCCAGGCTCAGCCCAGAGCCCCCTCTCACACTGCGAACCCCTTGGCTCCAGCCCAGAGCCCACACCCCGCCCCCCGAACCCTAACCACCTGAAAGTGAGTGAGGGTGTGGGAGAGTGAGTGATGGAGAGAACGGGGTATGGAGTGAGCAGGGTGAGGCTTTGGGGCAGAGGCGGGGCCTTGGGGAAGGGTAGATCTTGAGTTGCCCTTAGATTAAAAAAATGATCTTGGGCGTAAATAGGTTGGAGACCACTGCTCTATTGAATAGGTCAGCAGTGTGCAAGTGGCTTAGGTTAAGAGTGCCTTCTGGGGCACAAGTACCTCAGAAAGTTGTCCAACTGGTGACATGGACAGCACCCTTGCTTGTTTTCAGGTACTACAGGTGCCCTTTTTCTTTGAAAATTAGGCTTAGTGGCCATTCAATTATAGTATTTGCTTTTTAGCAAAGCCATCACTAAGTTTGTAAAACAGCTTAATTTTCATTAACTCATAACTTTTTGAAAAGTTCTCCTTCTAGACTGAAATTTCCCATGAGCGGTCTCTTCCCAAAGGTGATGTTTTCTGCAAAGTCTGAGGAAAGGCTAGGCATCCACTTTGTAATGCAACACTGAAAGACATATTATTCTCCCACTGTAAAAAGTGCCACACAGATAACTCAAAAACGGCTGAACACTGAAAATAGGCATGTAAGTAGTGTACACTAAGGAATACACCCACAACCTAGATTGTAAAAAAAGTTTAGACAAAAAGGAATAAAAGAATGCAAATTCACTTCTGAGCAGATTCTGTAGGTATCTAAGATTATTGTTATTATTTTGGTAACCCAGACTAATAAAGCCCTGAAGTCTTTTGTGAGGCTTAATCTGCACTACAAAATGAATACCGTTGACAACAATCATGACACTGACCACTAAATCATGTTCAGTCCCTGTTCAATTAACACAACAGTTGACAACGATGTTCATACATTGTTATTTTGTAGGGCAGAATACATCTTTTTGATATTACAAGTCAACTCCAACTCAAAAAACACAGAGGCTACTATTGGGATAACTTGTGACGGTTATATTGAAAACACACACACACACACAAAGTAAAAACCTCTAAAAAACAAACAGAAAGGAAATCTTTAAGATAATGAGACAACTGACTCTCTACTGTTGCAGTAAACATGGCAACTCTCAAAACTGATACCTTAGCACCTATTCAAATGTAAGTGTTTTTTTTTATTGCACTGAAATGTACAATTAAAACTGTACTCTTTTTATACTAAAAAAAATTCCTAATTTCTGAACAGCAGGAATAGGAAAAACTTCGGGGCATGAAAAATTGCCAATCCTGCAATTTTAGAATTTCTCCAAAATTTTGGGGTACATTCTGCAATATTCTGCAAATTCTAAGCTGTCATCACAATGGGAAGGAGTGTAGTACCTTACACCATGAGTTGTCCTACTGAAGTCAATGGGAGTACTTGTGATATGGAATAAAGCACAATCAGTGTGAATAAGTATATCTCAATCTGGTTCAGAGTAGGTGGAAGAGGTGCTGCCTTGTTAGCCCTGCTTTGCAGAAAACATTTTTCAGTCAAACATTATCAGCAGCAGAGGGTGTGAATTCAGTCTTCCTCAAATCCACTCACCTCTGTGATGTGTCAGTTCTGTCCCCTCTCACATCTCATTCATTTCAGCAATGTCTGATATCTACAACCTAATTAGGAATCTTCTTAAACATAGGCAATTTATTTTTCTTTCAAAACAATAAAAAGATTTTAAAGATGTAAAAGTGATAATAATGCAACACTAAATTCACAGTGAAATCATTAAAAAGCTAGGGAATGCAAAACTTGAAGCTACCCATTTTGCAGCAAAAGCTTGGTCAAGTTGCAAAAACTATATTTCTAAGGCATACATTTAAAGGTGATCTATAAAGGAAAAATGAATTGATGGCCTTTTTTTTCTTCTGTACGATGTCTAAAGAAGGTATGACAGTTTTTTTAAAGTGTTTTTCATCATATTGCCTTAGAAATATAAGAAATGTCAAGTTTGGTCTTCTCTGGCTTGGCTAGAACATACAATGGAAAAATAGATACAGACTAAAGGAATTCCTTGGAATCCATATGTTTCAGATTATGTATATATATATATATTTAGAGATGGATTGAGTCGTCAGTGTTCTGACTGGGATTAAAGCTAAGGTTCATGGAATAACAGTATTGAAATTCCATGAGCTGTGACTCAAAGCTAGAATTCTGGTTCATAACTGAACCAAGATCTTGAAAGCTATCCTTTTGTGATGTCAGCTCCAAACGGCAGAAATCTCATGAGATCGGCCATTCCTGTGAGGTTTTGGTATCCAGATAACAAGTGGAAAATAGGTTCCTTTGGGTTACAGAATTGATCTGGAACCAAAATGAGGGGCTAATTAGGACCTTTGGATTTATCCACAAAAAACACTAAAATACGACAGATTTTGGATTCAGAGTTTTAATCTATCTTTAATTAAATTAAAGTCACAAGTATAAATAGGGATTGAAAACAATATAAAAATGAAACAAGAAGAAAAGAAAATCATAAAATGAAAGAAAAGAAAGATATATGAAACAGAAAATGAGAAAAACTGAATAGCATCTACAGAACTCTCTTTAGAATTGTGGCCAATGTTTTAAATTCCATCCTCTTCTCCCTATGATTTTCTTTATTTCCAGGAATTCCAATCCTATCTTTAGAAATGTTGTCGGTCCATTGTTCAATAAGTTTATCAATTTCTCTAAGGAAGCAAAAGGCACTGATGCCAGCCTTTCAATATGGAAGAAATAGAATTCCTCCACCTACACAGCAAGAGTGTCTTCATTAAAAAGTATTGCTAATGTACTTCTTTTGTGAATGAGACAGAATTTTGATTTCAATGAGATCATGCAAGAGTATTAAACTGCTGGACTCATCTAGTACTCTTCCCATTACTATCTCCATAAAGGCCAAATGCATGGGCACAACCACAAGTTATTCCCAGTATCAAATTTGCCAACATGGTATCTCCAAAACCCATTACCCCCACAAAAGTTATATCATAACAAGCTGCTTGAAATTCACTGTCCTGGATGCAATATTTTATACTGCATTACATATAGTTTAGACTTCCTACCTGTAGTTTGAATAACTTGTAGAAATCGGTTATACTGACTGTCAGAGAAATTAGCATTTTCAGTTCTTTCCATGATCTGAAATATTCACTAATAACGTGGCCCAGATTCTCGGTTTCTCCTTTCCTGTATTTAGTGAGGAAAGTTCCGGGGGGTGGGGGGAGGGAAGGATAAGGGGGAAGAGGGGAGGAGGGAGGAGTTCTTTTAGTCTGCAGTAACTCACGTTAGCGTGGTGTGAAAATGCCTATACACGCGATGCAATTCATTACAGCACACTAACTCCGCATTTATTATAAACTCTGGAGTGTATTAAGAGTGTATTAAGTTAAATGCAAATTGAGTTAGTTTGGTCAATTGTTTGTGTGCATACAATGAGATACCGCACACTACTTTGGCGGGCCTCCAACTGCTATCCCATCACTGTTTTTTGGGCCTCTGTTAGTGACCTGTCGTGCCCTCCGCTGCTCCGGAGTCAAGTTGACCGGCTGTTCCATCCCACATTTAAAAACTGGCACGGGGACAAAATTATCCATTTGCTCCTGCATTTGCATTGCTGCAATATTACTCCAGAAGCCTTACTACATGCCTCAAGCAGCTGCTTGGAGTCAGATGAGACCCTAGATCTCCTAGCCCTCTGGGGAGATGCATCTTGGGTCCAAACATTGGAATAAAGATCTGTGTGTGGACATTACTAGTCAGATGCCCATGAGGCGTCACAGCTGGGATACTGACTAGCAATAGGTGAAGAACAAACAGCTCAGGAGGACTTATTTTAAAATCAGGGATGCCAGGAAACAATCTGACCATGGAAATGTAGCCTGTCCATTTTTTGAGGAGTTGGACCGGATTCTGAGCAATTATACCACTACTGGAACCTGCAGCCCCTCTATGCCTCCCCCCCCCCCCCGCAAGAATGAGCAGCAAGAGTCACTGAGGAGGAACACGAGGAAGGCAGTGAAGAGCTCTCCCTGGAAAGCCAGGATCTCTTTGAGGGCAGCCGTATAAGAAGCCAGCCAAACTCCCAGCCAGAAACCCAGGGCAGGACTGAGGAGGCAGATCTTATGGAGGAAACCCCAGCATGTAAGTATTTATCTCTACAATTTATTAAACTACACTGCTGTGCTACCTTCTGTTCCAGGTTCCTTGGTGGTTGTGAGCTAGGAACCTTTCCGAGTCTCCAACCCTCACATCCCTCTCTCGGCCCACATTCTCTGTTCCCCACCCCCAGTACACGTTTTCAAAATGGCAGCTCCTCCGGCTGGACTATCAATTCCTGTCTCATGCGAAAGCCCCAAACATCGACTGTTTACAAGCCCATGCCATGGAGGACACATATCCATCTACCTATTTTCTTTTCCCCTTCCAGCAACTGTCCTGCCCGGTGAATGAACTCCTGCCTACCATCCCATTCACCTGATCAAAACGGTGGCCAGCAGCATGGCGCAGCTGCAGCCTGCCCCTCCCCTCGGCCCTGTGGCATAGTCAAATAATTAAAACGTTCAGTTGTGCAAAATTTAAGAGTTTTTTAGAAAGTGGTTACTGGAAAAGAAGCTTGGTAAGTGTTCTCAGTTTACATGAGGTAGACATCAACATTGTGTGCCTGTAAAGGCACTAGACTACAGCTCCCTGCCCTGTAACAGGCAGCATTTGTATAGGAAAAGTAGTTTACGTTAGGGACAGCAAAGCCATACAGCTCTTAATGGATTTTTACAGGCTTACAGAGAGAACAACTGGGAGCAGTTAAGGCTTCAATCAGTAAAGAACCTGATCTATTTTTTCCTTTGCACTTTCAGCATGTCTGAAGGGGAGATAAAGCAGAATTTAAAACAGAAATTGCTTAGTTTTGGCCTGGACATTATGCAGAATAGCTGCATGGTCACTTTAAGCTCTGCTCAAGCTAACACACAAAAACCCTGGCTTCCGCAATGCATCCCGTAATTTGCAACAAGAAAAATCCTAGGAATTATGCTGCTCAATAGCAAAGCAAAGGACGCAAATCTGATGGGACCCAACCACAAATGTTGGGTCTGGGTCAGGTTGGGTGGCAAACAATTGGACTTTCTCAGACTCAGGTCAGCTCTCCTCTTCCTGCCCATGGGGTTGGTGCAGGGACAACTGCATGCCTCACTCTTACTGGCAATCACCACCTCTCTGCACTCTGTATGCTGTGGTCTAGAACAAGTGTGCCTGCCGAGACATGGCAGGGCCTCTCACTCTGCAGCACACACACAGTGCAGCAGGGGGTGGCAAATGGCAGCAGCCAGGCAGTAGGACAGCCAACCCCAGGGGAACGAGGAGGTGGCTGTGTCAGCAACTCAGGTTCGGGGGGAAGGGTTAGAATCAGGTCAAAAAACAATTTGACTCTCTTGGCCTTGGGTCAGGTGGGCACAGGTTTGGGTCGGGTCCAGGTTGGGGCTGGGATACCTTCCCAGAATGCCATGTATTTAGTATGAAGCAAGCCCCTGCTGTGCGTGCACAAGGATGTGAACTGAAAGAGGGCACAGCTGTCCTGCGTGCACACTATTAGTACAGCTAACATAGAGTACACCAAATAGCGAGTGTCAACTCAGTGTGAACTAACTCCCCTGTACTGACAAGGCCTAAATTTGTATCTTCCTGATTCTGGACTTGATTACTTTAAATTACACCCAACACGGACTTGCTGTAGGGAAGCGTACTCTGGCCGCAACCCATTCCTCCCTGCTTTTAATACACACCTGTCATAAATATAAAGGGAAGGCTAACCACCTTTAAATCCCTCCTGGTCAGAGGAAAAACCCTTTCACCTGTAAAGGGTTAAGAAGCTAAGACAATCTCGCTGGCACCTGACCAAAATGACCAATGAGGAGACAAGATACTTTCAAAGCTGGAGGGGGAGAAAACAAAGGGTCCTCTCTGTCTGTGTGATGCTTTTGCCGGGACCAGAGCAGGAATGCAGGTCAGAACTCCTGTAAATAGTAAGCAATCTAGTTAGATATGCATAAGATTCTGTTTTGTTTAAATGGCTGATAAAATAAGTTGTGTTGAATGGAATGTATATTCCTGGTTTTGTGTCTTTTTGTAACTTAAGGTTTTGCCTAAAGGAATTCTCTATGTTTTGAATCTGATTACCCTGAAAGGTATTTACTATCCTGATTTTACAGAGGTGATTCTTTTACTTTTTCTTTAATTAAAATTCTTCTTGTAAGAACCTGATTGCTTTTCATTGTTCTTAAGATCCAAGGGTTTGGGTCTGTGTTCACCTATGCAAATTGGTGAGGATTTTTATCAAGCCTTCCCCAAGAAAGGGAGTGTAGGGCTTCGGGGGATTTTTGGGGGGAAAAACATTTCCAAGTGGGCTCTTTCCCTGTTCTTTGTGTAACACTTTGGTGGTGACAGATTTTAACCTAAGCTGGTAAGAATAAGTTTAGGGGGTCTTTCATGCAGGTCCCCACATCTGTACCCTAGAGTTCAGAGTGGGGAAGGAACCTTGACATGGTAGTAGCGGTGGGATTTATTTGAAATCAATTTGAGATTTTTGGGGGATCATTTTGAACCAGAAGCACATTAAGATTTTAAAAGGACATTCCTCCCCCGCCTCTGGGCTGCTTGAAAGCAGGTTTTAAGCTGAAATCAGTCAGAGTTTTTTGTCTCTGCCTGGGGGCCAGAGCAGAGACAAAAGGGATTTGTCTTTTGTGAGCTGGAGTTTTCTCTACCTAAAAGCAAGGTAGTTAACCTCCTGCAGGGAAATTCACAAGTTCTTCACAGACCTGAAGAGGTGGGGTTTTTTTAGCTAAGAGCAACTAGGGGGTTTTTCTGTCTATTTGCCTGGAGACAAAGGTGTTAGGTTTTTTTTTTAAAGGATTTTTCTGTAGGCTGACAATCCCTATCAGAGAACACCAGTATCCGGTGACAGCACAACCTATTTTTTTTGACAAGCCAAGTTTTTTGTTTGTTTGTTTGTTTTATTTCTAACTCTCGGGTGCAAAGTTAGTTAAAAACAGAGAGGCAATCATGACAGAGCCCAAGGCAGAAAAAGCCGAAGAGGCTGCCCACAGGAGAGCTATGGAGGCAAAGGAAAAAGAAATGGAAGCATGCTGAGGAGGAAAGGGAGGCTGCCCACAGGAGAACTATGGAGGCAAGGGGAAAAGAACGGAGGAGAAGGAAAAAGAGAGGAAGCATGCTGAGGAGGAAAAGGAAAAAGAGAGGAAGCATGCACTGGAGATGGAGAAGGCAGAGGCTCAGCAGAATAACAATCCTTTTCCAG
The DNA here is from genome assembly GCF_965152235.1 of Eretmochelys imbricata. Lineage (NCBI taxonomy): Eukaryota > Metazoa > Chordata > Testudines > Cheloniidae > Eretmochelys > Eretmochelys imbricata. The sequence goes on along the minus strand of NC_135573.1, from coordinate 100,451,655 downwards.
GTACCGCTTCACATCCCAGGAAGTTCCCCACCCACAAGGCAGGTGATGATACCAAGGCCTTCTTAGAAAACTTCGAAAGGGCCTGCTTTGGGTACAGCATCTCTACAGACCAATACATGGTAGAGCTGAGGCCACAGCTCAGTGGACCCTTAGCCAAGGTGGTGGCTGAAATGCCTAAGGAACACATGAACCAGTATGAACTGTTTAAAACCCAGGCGAGAGTCAGAATGGGGCTAACACCCAAGCATTCCTGTCAGCGGTTCACAGCCCTAAGGTGGAAACCAGACGTGTCATTTACCCGACATGCCTACCACATTGTGAAACACTGGGATGCCTGGATATCAGGAGCAAGTGTTAAATCTCCAGAAGAGTTGCTCTTTCTAATGCAAATGGTTCTTAGAGGGTGTTCCTGAGGAAATAGAAAAATACATGCTAGATGGGAAGTCCACAACTGTAATCGAGGTGGGGGAGATTGGAGTCAAATGGGTGGAGGTGGCAGAAAAGAAAAAAAACTAGTAGCAGTTGGGGCGAATATCAGAAGGGGCAAACCAGAACAAAATGGGTGGAGGGAGGAGAACAATCCTGGTCACGGTTGGAGCGGATACCAGAAGGGACAACCTCAGACCACACCCTACTACCGAGGGCAGCCCAAGGCCCCAACTACACACCAAGGAATACTCCAGACACCTTATCGTCCTGCCACTCTGTTCTCCAGCAACCCACCTCGCCCCAGTGACCAGTCAGCTGGACGATGTTTTAAATGTAATGAGCCAGGGCATATAAAGGCCAACTGCCCCAAGAATGCCAACAGATTACATTTCATTGCACCAGAATCACACCAGAGGCCCTCAGGTCCAGATACCTCCCAGATACCCTCAGAGCGGAGGGAAACTCTGAGCGTGGGTGGGAAGAAGGTCACCGCGTGGAGGGACACCGGAGCACAAGTGTCGGCTATCCATGCTTCCTTAGTAGACCCCAATTTAATCGACCCAGAGATCCAAGTGACAATTCAACAATTCAAGTCCAACTCTTTCAATTTGCCTACAGCCAAGTTGCCGGTCCAGTACAAGGGCTGGTCAGGAACGTGGACTTTTGCAGTCTATGATGATTATCCCATCCCCATGCTGCATGCTGGGGGGAAGACTTGGCCAATCATGTGAAGCTAGCCAAGAGGGTGGGAACGGTCACCCGCAGCCAGGCTAAGCAAGCTGTCATGTCTAGGACCCTGTCAGAGGTGATGCAACCAGACCCCATGCCAACGTCAGCAACAGCAGTAGTGAATCCAGTCCCAGAGACCCAGACAGAGCCAGCCCCAGAACCGGAACTCGGTGGAACAACCAGCACCAGACCCATTGCCAACACTAAATCCAGTACTTGCAACCCCAACACCAGAGGGCCCCAACGAACCTGCACTAGCAGCAACAGATAACCCTACACTGAAGTCTGAACCCCAACACTGTGCACCAGCGGAGAGCGGTTCACAGTCAACGGAAACAGCCCCATCCCCTACATTGCTTCCAGAGGGACCAAGCCTAGGTCCACAATCCAACAAGGAACTGATGGGAAGTTCCAGCATCAAGGGAACAGTTCCAGACCGAACAGGAAGCAGATGAAAGCCTCCAGAGAGCTTGGACGGCGGCACGGAGCAACCCACCGCATCTCAGCTCTTCTAATCAATCCACATTTGTTGTAGAAAGAGGACTTTTATACAAGAAAGCTCTTTCTGGTGGACACCAGGAAGACTGGCATCCTCAGAGACCGTTGGTAGTTCCAACTAAGTACTGGGTAAAGCTCTTGAACTTAGCCCATGATCATCCTAGTGGCCATGCTGCGGTGAACAGGACCAAAGACTGTTTGGGGAGGTCATTCCACTGGGAGGGAATGGGCAAGGATGTTTCTATCTATGTCCGGTCTTGTGAGGTGTGCCAAAGAGTGGGAAAACTCCAAGACCAGGTCAAAGCCCCTCTCCAGCCACTCCCCATCATTGAAGTTCCATTTCAGCGAGTAGATGTGAATATTCTGGGTCCTTTTCTGAAAAAGACACCCAGAGAAAGCAGTACGTACGGACTTTCATGGATTTTGCCACCCGATGGCTGGAAGCAGTAGCTCTAAGCAACACCAGGGCTAAAAGTGTGTTCCAGGCACTAGCAGACATTTTTGCCAGGGTAGGTTGGCCCTCCGACATCCTCACAGATGCAGGAACTAATTTCCTGGCAGGAACTATGGAAAGCCTTTGGGAAGCTCATGGGGTAAATCACTTGGTTGCCACTCCTTATCATCATCAAACAAATGGCATGGTGGAGAAGTTTAATGGAACTTTGGGGGCCACGATAAGTAAATTCGTAAATGAGCACTCCAATCATTGGGACCCAGTGTTGCAGTAGTTGCTCTTTGCCTACAGAGCTGTACCACATCCCAGTTTAGGGTTTTCACCATTTGAACTTGTATATGGCTGTGAGGTTAAGGGGCCATTACAGTTAGTGAAGCAGCAATGGGAGGGGTTTACACCTTCTCCAGGAACTAACATTCTGGACTTTGTAACCAACCTACAAAACACCCTCCGAAATTCTTTAGCCCTTGCTAAAGAAAACCTAAAGGATGCTCAAAAAGAGCAAAAAGCCTGGTATGATAAACATGCCAGAGAGCGTTCCTTCAAAGTAGGGGACCAGGTCATGGTCTTAAAGGCGCTCCAGGCCCATAAAATGGAAGCGTCATGGGAAGGGCCATTCACGGTCCAGAAGCACCTGGGAGCTGTTAATTATCTCATAGCATTCCCCACCTCCAACCGAAAGCCTAAGGTGTACCATATTAATTCTCTAAAGCCCTTTTATTCCAGAGAATTAAAGGTTTGTCAGTTTACAGCCCAGGGAGGAGATGACACTGAGTGGCCTGAAGGTGTCTACTATGAAGGGAAAAGTGCTGGTGGCGTCGAAGAGATGAACCTCTCCCTTAGCCTTGGGCATATGCAGCGTCAGCAGATAAAGGAGCTGTGCACTAGCTACGCGCCGACGTTCTCAGCCACCCCAGGACTGTCTGAACGGGCATACCACTCCATTGACACAGGTAATAATCACCCAATTAAAGTCCAACCTTACCGGATGTCTCCTCAAGCTAAAACTACTATAGAACGGGAGATCCAGGATATGCTACAGATGAGAGTAATCCGCCCCTCTGACAGTGCATGGGCATCTCCAGTGGTTCTAGTTCCCAAACCAGATGGGGAGTTACGTTTTTGCGTGGACTACCGTAAGCTAAATGCTGTAACTCGCCCAGACAACTATCCAATGCCATGCACAGATGAACTATTAGAGAAACTGGGATGGGCCCAATTCATCTCTACCTTGGACTTAACCAAGAGGTACTGGCAGGTACTGCTAGATGAATCCGCCAAGGAAAGGTCAGCCTTCACCACACGTCAGGCTGTAGGAATTTAATGTACTCCCTTTCGGGCTGCGGAATGCACCCGCCACCTTCCAAAGACTTGTAGATGGTCTCCTAGCAGGACTGGGAGAATACGCAGTCACCTACCTTGACGATGTGAGCATATTTTCAGATTCCTGGGCAGAACACCTGGAACATCTACAAAAAGTCTTCGAGTGCATAAGGGAGGCAGGACTAACTGTTAAGGCTAAGAAGTGTCAAATAGGCCTAAACAGAGTGACTTACCTTGACAACACCTTGACAACAGCAGCTGCCATACAACTGTCTCTAAGCTGTGTAGCACCCCCATGACCATAGTATTCTGCAGTGGCCATGTATGCCTCTTTTATGCTATCGATGTGCACAGCAGAATGTGAAATGGTTTGTTTCATGTGCTGAAATCCGGCAATCTACCGTGGAGTGTTGATCAAAAGATATAACATTTTAGTTTACATACATATTCCATATACATGCTAGGGCATCCTCTTCCCAAATATGACTTTATTCCCCACAATTTTAATGAGGATTTTTTACATAGAGAAGGAAATGATATCTTACATGCATATTAATAAATGACATTCCATTTCCTTTCTTATATTATTTGATTTTGAACGAAATAGTTAATGTTGACCTTTAAATTATAATCATTGGGTGTCAACATTTTGTTGTGGTGAATAGGGGCAGTTCACACGTCTTTGTTTCACGATCTCTGAAATCTGAGTGAAACATCACTGTATCAGCTACACTTGGTTCACATATTGAAGTGAAGGGTTTCCTCTCCAACATATAATATAGAGAGTTACTCTGAAGCACAATATGGCAGTTTGGGGTAGTGGAGATACAATGTATCCCTGAAGACCCTTCCTCAATTTGAGCTCTGATGATGGACAAGATGGAAAGAGGACGAATGGACTCCGCATCTGTTGGCACCCATCTTAGCAGTACTGCATCCTTGCATAGAATCTCTGCCATACCATGTACATACAATTTTCAAAATCTTTTCATTATTCGCGACTTCTACCATAGAGACATCTAAGTTTGTGTAGTCACACTCACCTTATTTTTGCCAAAAGTACAACAATCCATATTCCCTTATTGAGCAGTATGCCAAATTACTCATTCTCTAAAGAGTCATCGTAATTGCTACGCATGTTATTTTGTAGGAGACTACACCATAGCAGCAGCAGCATTTCACTTTTTGTCCTTTTTATTTTGTAGCAGGATAGTGATCGAAAATATCCTACTATATTAATCAATTTTTTTGGACACCTACAATCATCCATTACTAAAAATGCGTTCACATAATACGTATGTTCCCAGAATTGGTGACTGAATAATTAGAGTGTGGTACAGCCTCCTTATTAAATATTCCTTTCACATAGACATCACAGGTCACAAGTACACTGTGAGGTACACTTGATTTGGTCCCATCTACTTAAGAGCCAGGGCTTGTCCACACTTAAAAGCTGTGCCACTGTAGTGCTTCAGGATAGATACCACCTACGCCAATGGGAGGGATTCTCCCGTCGGTGCAGGTAATCCACCTCCCTGAGAGGCGGTAGCTAGGTGGACAGAAGAATTCTTGACCTGCAGACCTGTATACAGGGGAACTTAGATCAGCTTAACTATGCCACTCAGGTGAAAAATTCACACCCTCCGAGAGATGCAGTTATGCCAACCTAATTTTCTAGTGTAGACCAGGCTACAGTCTCTCACCCTGTGTGATACTGGGGTAGTTGTGATCATCTGATGTGCTCAGTCTCACAGTTCTCTGGCTTACTAGGGAGGTGAACTGTAGTAGCATGTTCATGGTGAGGTGCTCTTGGTTCTGTAACTTCCTTCCTACCTTTGTTCTCCACAGTTCAGATTTAGCGATGTTCAGAAGATACCCCAGGCTCACTTGTTCAAAAATCTGTACAAACATGAATTAATCCTCCTAATACTCTCCTGGGGGAATGAGGAAGGGCAGTAAGTATTATCCCTATTTTACAAATGGGAAAACAAACACATAGATCAAGAGATGTGCCCAAGGTCATCCAATAAGTCAATGAAAGAGCCAGGTTATCACTCCGGAATTTCTAGATCCCAGCCCTGTGCTCAGTCCACTAAATCATGCTGTCTCTGCTGCACACAAATGACATTTGTGCATGCAAGAATGCAAACAGGTATGCCTGCAAATTTTGCAAGAGGATTTATGAAATTTTGGGCCCAGATATGCACAGAACTGAGGAACAAACTTAGCTCTTGGATTCCTTAATGTTATTAGTTTCAGTCAGACTATCATATTGTTTTAGCGGATAGATTTCTGTATTTAATTGTTTATATTGGTTGTTATTTTTAATGGTGGTATAAAAAAGAAAGCAAGACTGGAGGAAAAGGCCATCTGTGTTATTACTGTCCCCTCTAACCTGCTTCTAGGCCCCTCAATTTCAATTCATGCTGTTGTGCTTTGATGCTTTGTGCTACACTGAAGTACACCTTGGCAGATCCCACAAGAACCATGGCATGGATTGAAATGAGGGTGCCCAGAGATATTAGTTACAGAAAGTTTTGACATAATACTATACATCGTCTAATGGCTTGGAATATCTATTAGAAAAAAGCATAGCAAGCTATTGTATGCGGAGTATACTGTTACTAGAGACTTAAGCTAGAATGCACGTTAAAAATGTTGCTCAAGCAATTCTGCATGTGAAATAGCAAGCTTCTCACAGTTAAAAAATTACACTGAATTTTAATGCCAATATATATTTTTACACATACATACCCTATCAGACACCAGTCCAAAAAAAGTACTAAGGGCACGTTAATTTCTTTTTGTAAAAGTTACACTTTTTTTTTGTAAAGCAGGTAAAAAAAAAAGCAGCAAAAACTACAGATTGTTATTTTTCACGTTTCAGTATCAAAATTCCAAATGGATTGTTAGCAAATTGTTATAAAAATGCATTTACCGCTAGGATGAGAATTTGTAACCAGGTTTAGTCCAAAAATGTTTTTAATGGCTAAGTTATAAATTCCCTCCTATAAATGAGATTTTTAATGGAAGCACTGACAGACCTTCAACTGCAGCAGAGCAAATGGCAGTACTGCAATAAACGTAGTACTTATTTAAAACAACACATGCATTGGGATTTCATTTCAAAGGAGAAAGAGATTTAACAAATTATGGGACAAATCTTGCAGGCCTAACTCATTTCAAATTCCTATTGCCTTCAATAGGCGTTTTGCCTGAGTGGAGACTATAGACCGCAGACCTATAGGGAGCACTTACCAAGTTCTCTCCCAAATCCCACTGATAGAAGAAGTCTACAGCTTGGATGTCCTGACATGCCAGACAACTCTGCAGAAGCATAGCTAGACTTGTATTGTTCTGAGTCTTAGGTCTCTAATTTCTACCTGTCTGATTTTAGCACTAGCAAGAATTATGTACAATGAGCAAATCCTGCTTTTCCATGAATTCTACAGGCAGGTGTTGCCTGGATAAGCAGTGGAAGTTCTGTTGTGCAGGAACAGGACATGATATAAGTCTAATATAGACCTGTTCCCACCTCTCCTCAAAAGGAGACTTTTGGGCCAATCTGTGCTAGGAAAGGTAGGGATGAGGATTCAAAACTACAGAGTCTCTCCTTTGCTAAGCCATTTTATGGAGGCTGGGCATAAGTACCAGGATTTGACTGATTGTGGGAACATGCTTTTCAAGCTTCCCATAAAGCTGTACCAATGCAGCTCAAATTTGGCCATGAACAATTCTGCTATTTTAGTTCTTTAGTCCTAGAGTCCTAACTTGAGCAGAAACTGCTTACCAGGCCAAAATGTGTAGGAAATTTGTGATGTGGACAAACATCTAATATGGACTACTTTATGACAAACTTAAGTCATGATCAGTATTTGAACTCGGGTCTCCAGCTGTAAAGGCAAATGTAGTACCCTATTGTTTTAAATTGTGTTTGAACAGCCACGGCTTTTACATTCACACCTAACACACACGGGATTCAGCAAGTTGTAATGAAATGTTAAAATAAACATCCTACCTTTTATTTTTAATTTCATGCTTTGTTTGCCTTTTTTTTGTTTTATATCCCTCTTAGATTCCTGTGTCTAAAATAATCCCCACCAGTGATAAATGGGCTACTGAACATTATCCTGACTTTTTACAAACTGTGTCCAACATTTTGCTGTTTATTTTGGAAAGAAGCAGGGAAGCCCATCACGCAGGACTCCTGGCCACAGCTCTGAGAGCTATTTGCACTTTGCACTCACGTGATCTGTCAGTTGCTATAATACTTAGGAATGGTGCTTTGCTCACAGCTTTGCCAAACCTCATGGACAGGAGAGAGATGAGTGTATCACTGGTTAGAGGCACTGAACAACTGATCCTGATGGTGTAATTCAGAGATGCCACATCATGAGATGCGATGTCCTGAGGTTGGGGGTCCCATGACCACCACTCCCAAGAGAAGGAGGTGGGTGGTGGTGGTCGGGGACTCTCTCCTCAGGGGGACTGAGTTATCTGTCTGCTGCCCTGACCGGGAAAACAGAGAAGTCTACTGTTTGCCAGGGGCTAAGATTCGCAATGTGATGGAGAGACTGCCGAGACTCATCAAGCCCTCGGATCGCTACCCCTTCCTGCTTCTCCACATGGGCACCAATGATACTGCCAAGAATGACCTTGAGCGGATCACTGAGGATTACGTGGCTCTGGGAAGAAGGATAAAGGAGTTTGAGGCGCAATTGGTGTTCTCGTCCATCCTCCCCGTGGAAGGAAAAGGCCTGGGTAGGGACCGTCGAATCGTGGAAGTCAACGAATGGCTATGCAGGTGGTGTCGGAGAGAAGGCTTTGGACTCTTTGACCATGGGATGGTGTTCCATGAAGGAGGAGTGCTGGGCAGAGACGGGCTCCACCTAACGAAGAGAGGGAAGAGCATCTTTGCGAGCAGGCTGGCTAACCTAGTGAGAAGGGCTTTAAACTAGGTTCACCGGGGGAAGGAGACCAAAGCCCTGAGGTAAGTGGGCAAGCAGGATACCGGGAGGAAGCACAGGCAGGAACGTCTGTGAGGGGAGGGCTCCTACCTCATACTGAGAATGAGGGGCGATCAGCAGGTTATCTCAAGTGCCTATATACAAATGCACAAAGCCTTGCAAACAAGCAGGGAGAACTGGAGGTCCTGGTGAAGGCAAGGAATTATGATGTGATTGGAATAACAGAGACTTGGTGGGATAACTCACATGACTGGAGTACTGTCATGGATGGTTATAAACTGTTCAGGAAGGACAGGCAGGGCAGAAAAGGTGGGGGAGTTGCACTGTATGTAAGGGAGCAGTATGACTGCTCAGAGCTCCGGTATGAAACTGCAGAAAAACCTGAGAGTCTCTGGATTAAGTTTAGAAGTGTGAGCAACAAGAGTGATGTAGTGGTGGGAGTCTGCTATAGACCACTGGACCAGGGGGATGAGGTGGATGAAGCTTTCTTCTGGCAACTCGCAGAAGCTACTAGATCGCACACCCTGGTTCTCATGGGCGACTTTAATCATGCCAATATCTGCTGGGAGAGCACTACAGCGGTGCACAGACAATCCAGGAAGTTTTTGGAAAATGTAGGGGACAATTTCCTGGTGCAAGTGCTGGAGGAGCCAACTAGGGGGAGAGCGTTTCTCGACCTGCTGCTCACAAACCGGGAAGAATTAGTAGGGGAAGCAAAAGTGGATGGGAATCTGGGAGGCAGTGACCATGAGTTGGTCGAGTTCAGGATCCTGACACAGGGAAGAAAAGTAAGCAGCAGAATACGGACCCTGGACTTCAGGAAAGCAGACTTCAACTACCTCAGGGAACTGATGGGTAGGATCCCCTGGGGGACTAACATGAAGGGGAAAGGAGTCCAGGAGAGCTGGCTGTAATTCAAGGAATCCCTGTTGAGGTTACAGGGACAAACCATCCCGATGTGTCGAAAGAATAATAAATATGGCAGGCGACCAGCTTGGCTTAACGGTGAAATCCTAGCGGATCTTAAACACAAAAAAGAAGCTTACAAGAAGTGGAAGATTGGACAAATGACCAGGGAAGAGTATAAAAATGTTGCTCGGGCATGTAGGAATGAAATCAGGAAGGCCAAATCGCACCTGGAGCTGCAGCTAGCAAGAGATGTTAAGAGTAACAAGAAGGGTTTCTTCAGGTATGTTGGCAACAAGAAGAAAGCCAAGGAAAGTGTGGGCCCCTTACTGAATGAGGGAGGCAACCTAGTGACAGAGGATGTGGAAAAAGCTAATGTACTCAATGCTTTTTTTGCCTCTGTCTTCACGAACAAGGTCAGCTCCCAGACTGCTGCGCTGGGCAACGCAGCATGGGGAGTAGGTGGCCAGCCCTCTGTGGAGAAAGAAGTGGTTAGGGACTATTTAGAAAAGCTGGACGTGCACAAGTCCATGGGGCCGGATGGGTTGCATCCGAGAGTGCTAAAGGAGTTGGCGACTGTGATTGCAGAGCCATTGGCCATTATCTTTGAAAACTCATGGCGATCGGGGGAAGTCCCGGACGACTGGAAAAAGGCTAATGTAGTGCCCATCTTTAAAAAAGGGAAGAAGGAGGATCCTGGGAACTACAGGCCAGTCAGCCTCACCTCAGTCCCCCGAAAAATCATGGAGCAGGTCCTCAAGGAATCAATTCTGAAGCACTTAGAGGAGAGGAAAGTAATCAGGAACAGTCAGCATGTATTCACCAAGGGAAGGTCATGCCTGACTAATCTAATCGCCTTCTATGATGAGATTACTGGTTCTGTGGATGAAGGGAAAGCAGTGGATGTACTGTTTCTTGACTTTAGCAAAGCTTTTGACACGGTCTCCCACAGTATTCTTGTCAGCAAGTTAAAGAAGTATGGGCTGGATGAATGCACTATAAGGTGGGTAGAAAGTTGGCTAGATTGTCGGGCTCACCGGGTAGTGATCAATGGCTCCATGTCTAGATGGCAGCCGGTATCAAGTGGAGTGCCCCAAGGGTCGATCCTGGGGCCGGTTTTGTTCAATATCTTCATAAATGATCTGGAGGATGGTGTGGATTGCACTCTCAGCAAATTTGCGGATGATACTAAACTAGGAGGAGTGGTAGATACGGTGGCAGGTAGGGATAGGATACAGAGGGACCTAGACAAATTGGAGGATTGGGCCAAAAGAAATCCGATGAGGTTCAACAAGGATAAGTGCAGGGTCCTGCACTTAGGACGGAAGAATCCCATGCACCGCTACATACTAGGGACCGAATGGCTAGGCAGCAGTTCTGCGGAGAAGGACCTAAGGGTGACAGTGGACGAGAAGCTGGATATGAGTCAACAATGTGCCATTGTTGCCAAGAAGGCCAATGGCATTTTGGGATGTATTAGTAGGGGCATAGCCAGCAGATCGAGGGACGTGATCGTTCCCTTCTATTCGACATTGGTGCGGCCTCATCTGGAGTACTGTGTCCAGTTTTGGGCCCCACACTACAAGGAGGATGTGGAAAAATTGGAGAGAGTCCAGCGAAGGGCAACAAAAATGATTAGGGGTCTGGAACACATGACTTACGAGGAGAGGCTGAGGGAACTGGGATTGTTTAGTCTGCAGAAGAGAAGAATGAGGGGGGATTTGATAGCTGCTTTCAACTACCTGAGAGGTGGTTCCAAGGAGGATGGTTCTAGACTATTCTCAGTGGTAGAAGATGACAGGACAAGGAGTAATGGTCTCAAGTTGCAGTGGGGGAGGTTTAGGCTGGATATTAGGAAAAACTTTTTCACTAGGAGGGTGGTGAAACACTAGAATGCGTTACCTAGGGAGGTGGTAGAATCTCCTTCCTTAGAAGTTTTTAAGGTCAGGCTTGACAAAGCCCTGGCTGGGATGATTTAATTGGGGATTGGTCCTGCTTTGAGCAGGGGGTTGGACTAGATGACCTCCTGAGGTCCCTTCCAACCCTGATATTCTGTGATTCTATCTATGGCCATACACTGTGGTGACAGGCAGAAAATATGACTGGAATGGGAGGGCTGATATCTGAAGGGGAAGGAGGAGCCTAAGAGAGAGAGGATAGTAGGAAGAGTGACAAGGGAAAAAGAGGGAGATGCAAAGGAAGAGTTTAGGTTGGGGAGAACACAGCAGAGTGGGAGAAGATGCAGGGAATAAAGTTAGATAGAGATGGGATCAGAGAGCAATTAAGAAGAGATCAGGAAGAGGTGGAGAAGGGAAAGGAATGTACAGGGAGAAAAAGAAGAAGGCCAAAAAAGCAGGAGTGAGAGGAAAGAGGATAAAGGAAGTAGGACATTAAAAAAGGAGGAAAGCAACAATGAGAGTAAGAGGGTGAGATGACGAGAGAGAGAAGGAGTTGGGAAGGAGCAGGTGAAAAGAGGGACAAGAGAATATGAAGACAATAGGAAAAAGAGAGAAATGAGGAGAGATGTGAGGGTGGACATGGGAGAGCAGAGAAAGACAAAGGTAGAAGAAATGGTAAGGGGAAGAAGGTTAGTAAAGGGGCTAGTGAGGTAGGAGCCGCTAAGAGCTGATGAAGAGGCTCAGTTACAGTTCCTGGTTCAATGTTGGAAGAATGTGACTTGGTAAGGGACACAAATACAGTGCCTGACTTGTTTTTTTCCACCATCAGAAAGGTGGCAACACTAGTAATTAGAAAATTACTAAAGCACAGAGGTGAACTAATGTTTTGACTGATTATTCATTTTTGTCCCTCTTCCAGTCCTACAGAAGCTTTTACACAATTTTTTTTGTTTAAAAAACCCCCAAGCCCATATATATTTTTAAGCATTAACTTTCTTACTTTTTGGCTAATTTATTAAAAGTCCACGTTCAATTAACAAAATACAAGCCAATTTCGGGAAAGGGTTTGGACTTGAATCACTTTTTTGGGGGGGTAACTGAAGAGCAAACTACATAGAGAGAACAGTAGTTCCAAGTAAAATGGCAAGGGCTTTTGTCTTAAAGAACAGAAATGCAACAGAAACAAAATATAATAAAAAATGAAAATTCAGGTACAGGAATTATGTTTTTCATACTGAATAATTATTTCTGTACTGCCCGTAAATCCTCTCTGGTAAGCTGTGCATCTAAAACTCATCGAACTGCCAAGGGGTAAACGCAGCTCCATCCATCACACAGCCACTTGACAAATACATTCCATAATAGAAGTTTATTTTTATGGGAGGCTGAATCAAGGACTTTCCCATGCATACAAAAACTTGTCAAAATTATTTATGAGTCTTGCTGAGACACACAATATGTCATATCAAACTCCTATTTTCCTTCCAAGCACAGACTGTCAATATCTCTGCTACTATCAATAATGTGGAACACTGCTGTTATAGGCCCTCAGGATTTTGAGGTCATTTGCCCATCCTAGCCTGCTGCCAGGAGCTGTCTCTAACTGCAATGCAGCTGAAGAGAGGTGTATTTACAACCTCTATGAGGTGTAGTTAAGGTAAGCACTTGGGACTGCATTCAAAGGCTTTGCCAACATAAAATAAAATGGAAACATATGCCTGAAAAATTACAGTTGATTATAGCTAGTGTTATGAAAATAATGGAGGAAAAACCTATTTGGCCTTTTCGTAAATTAGAAAATCCTAAAGCTTACCAGCATTCCCTGGGATGATTAAACAAATAATCACTTCTGATGAATATGTCTGCACCCTTATCCCACCTATGAAAAGGGCTCAAAAGTAGGCTACAATACAGAGGGCTCAGGGTTTTCTTTTTGTAGGTTAGAATGACCCTGTCTAGTTAATTCTGATACTTTCATCATGGTAATTCACATGGAAGCAATTGCCTATACAAAAAGTAAAGCTAAATACAAAGAGTGCTTTTTCCTTCCACCCCATGTGTTACATCTTTCATTACACTGACTTGCTGCTCTCCAAGAAACAATAGCCCTCCCCTAGAACAACAGCATATACCCTCTCTGATACTTCAGACCACTTAGAGAAGCAGAAAATGGGTAATTCTTCAGCAGTTGAATGGTTAGTGGGGGTCTGAAGTGATATTTTCTAAACAAACTCTTCCATGTTCAGGTTTTCACCAAAGAAAACCTCATGTTGAACTGATTTGATTTTGCTGTCAAGAAACCTCTGCTATTTGACTACAAGCAACAGAGCACAAAGAACCCACTTCTGGGTTTCACCACATGCACAGGTCAAAACCTGTGGCTGGCAGCTCTGCAGTTCTGCTGTGCATGATTTAAGGGTACGCTGAAAGAAGGAGGGTTTATGTGGCTCCGTAAGTTCTTTCCCTTCCTCTCCCAAGGGCAGAGTCACAGTTTTGCCTCAGCCTAACTGCCAAATGTGGCAGTTTGGTGCAGGTAAATGCCATATGGGAGGCATTGGGCCTGTTTATTTCAGTAAAAAGCAAATTCCTCCTTGGCTGACGGAGTTAGCTAGGGAGAAATCGGGCACTGTGGCCTGAAGAGAGTTCCTCAGAGATGCCAGCCAGGGAGATGAGAACGTGTGACCTAGCTGATCATTTCCTCCTCAACCACAGGGGAAGAGATGGACTTAGTGTCCTTTAGCTCCTCCAGAGGGCAGCATTTCTGTTGTTGATACATCACTGCTGCAAACCTAGGTAGAGAAGGGGGTTGGATTATATATAGGGAAGTGTGGGGGGTGCAGATGGAAAAGAGTTACTTTACATGAGTCCCCAATGCCTTGAATACCTCCCACACCTACTTACCACCAAACTAGTGCTCCCAACTTTAACAACAACCAATGTATCCTCGGGGGACCTGTGCATCCTGTTTGGTCAGGTAGTGTGGGGAGCTGCTTAAGGCACTGGGGACACACGTAAAGTAACTCCTCCAAACCCCCTCCCACCTTCAAGCCGTTCTACACATGTGCCTTCTTTCTCTTGCTAGAGTTGCAGGAACCCGTACAGTTATTACAGAGAAAGGTCCACAAGTAGGTTCCATAACTGTTCCACTGGGCTAACAACCCCCCTAATTTGCGGGCCCACCAATTTATACACCCATTCTCCAAAATGTTGTACAAACTAGTATCTGGATTTGACCTTCACAGAGTAACACAGGGAAATCTAAAAGGATTGTGAGGACTTTGGAGCAGGCACCCTCTTTATACTGTACATTTGTACAGGGCCTAGAATAATAGGTCTGAGGCTTCTAGACACTACCACAATACTACTAAGAATAAGAGGTAATTCATTTGTAATTACACACACACACAAGATGAGATGCATAGCAACAATCGTGCTTTCAAATTACAGCTAACTTCTTAGATAAGATTAGATAAATTATGGTTACACTTTTGGTTAATATAGACATTACTTTAAATATTGCATGCTACAATACACAATGTACACCTCTAATTTGCATTGCCAGCTTCAGCTGTGATCTGCCCACATCTGTTTTTTTCAGTGTGCCTTAAAGCCAAGCAGGAAATAGCAGTACTGGTAGGATGACCAGACGTCCCGATAAAATCAGGACTGTCCCGATTTTTAGGTCTTTGTCCTGCGTCCCGACTGATGCACAGTCGGGACGCCATTTGTCCCAATATTGCAGCTTTGACTGCTCTGGCGTTTTTTTGGGTTTTTTTTGAGCTTCGGCAACTCCCGTGGTTTTATTCCCTTTTTTTTGCTTCCCCTTGTGTCCTGATATTTTCTCCATTTCATCTGGTCACCCTACATACTGGTAACCAGTTCCAGCACTAGATCTACGTTTATTCAAAGGATACAAAATAAACCCATCCATTTTCAATAATTTTAAAATATACCATCTCAAGGCAAGAGGGCAACAGAGCTATTTAACCATTTCTGTTAGCAGTTCAAACCTGTCAAAAATCCAAAGTTTTTTTATTGATATATTTTCAGAATGATGTAGGCAAAACTTCAGTAACAGGCACCATTGTGCCCATTACTCCTTGAACACTGCACTGAAAATACACATTTTAGAAAGAGAAAATATAATCTTATTGATTTCTGTGGGCTTTAAAACGCAGTCATCTTAGATTATTTTGGGACAACAGTAAGGCTCTTTGACCAGACAGCTGATAACTCTTTTCCTATGCTTCACTATTGATGCTGATTACAGAAACAAATTCTACCTTCTGTTAAAAAGATATTTATAAACAGAATTAGCCTTTTGAGATTAATTTTCCTGTGGGAAATCATATGCTGCTATTAAAGCACTGTGCTCATTGTATCACTCCTGACTACTGAGACAGTGAAGAGTGTGCCAAAAAGTGGCTGAAAAACACAAGGAAGACTGACTGGTATATTTTAGAGTTAGGTAGACAGACATTACTGATGCAAAGCAAATGTCCTTTTACCCATAGAACATAAGAACGGCCATTCTGGGTCAGACCAAAGGTCCATCTAGCCTAGAATACTGTCTTCTGACAGTGGCTAATGCCAGATGTTTCAGAGGGAATGAACAGAACAGTCAATGATCAAGTGATCCATTCCCTGTCACTCATTCCCAGTTTCTGCAAACAGAGGCTAAGGACACCAACCCTGCCCATCCTGGCTAATAGCCATTGATGGACCTATCCTCCATGAATTTATCTAGTTCTTTTTTGAACCCTGTTATAGTCTTGACCTTCACAACATCCTCTAGAAAAGAGTTCCACAGGTTGACTGTGCATTGTGTGAAGAAATACTTCCTTTTGTTTGTTTTACACCTGCTGCCTAGTTCTTGTGTTATAGCCATTCTGTAATATTAAAAGGAGACAAGTCAAAGATTAAAACATGTAGGGTCTGATCCTCCGCTGACTTGCATCTTGTGTCGTCATTTAACACCTTTGCAAAGTGAATGTAAAACATTAATATCTCACTTGGTAGCCTTTTACAATCTCTTTCTGCAGGTGTCAATGATGATGCAAGGTGTGGGGTGGTGGAGACTCAGTCCATCATGTTTGGTTCACCATCAAGCAAAGACATTTTTAAATGTATATTTGTTTTAGAGTAAGAAACATTAAAAAGTTCCTTCTTAGCACATAAATATATAATTATTTATTTAAGAAAAATTAAATTTAAATAGTGTGATCTTACTTATTGATTTAAGATGCCTTATCCTTGTACTTAAAAAGAGAATGACATTGCATTAAAGTTACCCTTTGGCAAGAGTATCAGAAAGTTAGACCCCACAAACTTGTAACTTGGTTACTTGAATTCTAGATGCTCCCGCCCCTATGCTATATTTCACTTTTGCAAAGTCTTTAAGCAGACATTTCCCTTTTCCTCTTGTCAAGCCAACTAGTAACTTTGTTAGCAACCCTGCAGGACAGGAGATAACTATAGAGCTCTCTAATTGTTACGCTCTTGCAAGGGCTGAGACTGATCATTCACTGAACTGTTGAGTTGATGGGATTCGTGTAGCTGGTTATAAATTGATAATCTAAATTAATTCATTCAAGCAGAAATCGATTTTGTTACTCCTTGAGAGCTTGTAATAATGCTTACCTCCTACCGCTAGCTGCATTCTCCGTTTCATAAAGCTGGTCGGAAACAGCTGGATTCAGGTGACCTGCTAGCTCATTAAATCTGTTACATGTTCCTTCTGGTAAATGATATTAAGCTGAAATGTCCTTGCGTTGATTTTTTTCCCTTTAATTTTATGACAGAAATAACCTAATTTGTAACACAAAATAACAATCTCCTTGGATTACTTTGCCTTGTTAAAATATTTTATGCATTTTTCATTTACACGAAGGTAATGGAAAAACACTTAAACTATCTGTTATTTAAACCACAAGAGATATGTTACTGAAAGTCTGATAGCTGCAAAAATGATTGCCTCTTCATAGTCTTTGCTTTATATCTGTAATAAAAGGCGGACAATTCAATTCATCGGTTAGTAAATAAAGTACGATAGTTTTTATTTTATTTGCTCTGCATTGCTAGAACTAAAATCAGATTGCTTTTCAAATTCATTTAGAAATGGGACTCATTATTCTCCTTTCCTACTTCTAATGCAAAATGTCTAATGTCCATTTTGACTCTTACATTTTCTTCATCTAAAGCAGATATATCCTAATTCTAAATCTCAGATTAACAGAATATATTTCCTTCTCTGTTCTTCCTGTAAGTATTGAAAAAGCAGGGGATGGGGATGCAGGTGTAAAATGTTGCATAACTGAGTTAGAGCATTTGCTTCTGGATCTGAGACAATTATAAACATTTGTTTCTCAAAACTCTTTGACTTCATCTTCCTCTGCCTAAATACATTTTAAGATAAACACAACTCAAATGCCATAATAACGTAGCTGGAATATATATCGCATGGCAACAAGTGCTCATTCAGCATGTCTGTTGCTACGGCAAGAGCCAAAGTTCTACCAGATCCGGTGCAGTTGAGGACACATAGCTAACACAAGTCACTTTTTTCACTCAAAACATTTATCTTTTAAGGGAGAGGAAAACACAATATTGTCTTTTTATACAGTCCACATACCATTACTCTACAACCAGTAAGCAGTCTTAAACGCAAATGCTTAAAAATGCCTTTGACAGTTTTAGCCTACTTTACCCAGTACGCGTCACTATAGACCAAAAATTCTCTCAGGCTGATAACATGGCAACACTAGCCAAAGAAATTATTATAAAAAATGTTGGTAACAAGACCTAGCTATTAAGATATTAGTAGCTAAAAATCAGAATTATTAGCTTATTAAAATTAAAGATCCATATAAAGATAAACCATCCTTTTAATTATCAAAAAGAAAAAACTATTGATTTTCAAGCTTCTGGCAATAACAAAGCACAGAAAAGCATAATACATACTAAATAGGCCTTTCTTCTGAGATATATGCGTGTCACAAATAAACCAATATATAACCCATATGTACAGGCACTTCACTAGAAGGTTTTTCAATATAACCATTTATAAAATAAAGATACTAAAATTATAATATAATTAAAATTATAACTATATGCATGTGTATGTATAGAATACTACACACACAAAAGCAGGTATTACTTACTATCTTATTTTACAAGCCTTACTTACACTGAGTAGCGTTTATTGACATGAGCTGTCCTAACATCTCATAGTGTTTACAGGTGCACTTAAGTAAAAGATGCAGAATCAGGGCCTCAGACAATAAAATTAGTATAACATAAAAACAACATATAATAAGATAGATACTGATGTTAGCCTCCCAGACCATGAATGTATTATGGTTAACAGGGTGATGAAAGATCCAGTCATTTTTTCTACTCACCAAATACAGGGAAAATAATCCTTCTGTGCTGTTTTACGTTTAAAATTTAAAATTACAGTCGAAGTGTCACCTCACAGCCTATGATGCTGCTATCAACCCAGACGCACTGGATGACTTTGTCTGATAGACACTGCTCTATGTTGGGGGTGGTGAAAAGCCACACTACCCCACAAGGGATGGTGCCCATAGTAGGCACAAATTCACAGGAGCACTGGGAGAATGTGACTGCTGCACCATCTTTGAGCATGGTGCAGAATGCTTTCTCTCCAGATCTAGACAACTCTGCTGACCAGTGACTCTGCTGACCAATGCAGAGGAGGGCAGGGCCAAGGCTCTGCCTATTCTGCTGCCCTCTTTGGGATGGCTTCTGCTTCAGCCTGGGCTAGGAGGGAGCAATCCATGTGCTCTGGACAGCATAGGGATTACAACTGCTTGACTCCTGCCCAGGGCAAACAAACAGAGAAATCTCCTTGTACTTTCCCACCTTGTTCACCCCCCCCAGGGGCCACTAATAGTTTGGCCCTTGTTGTTTTGCGAAAGATGTTGCCATATAAGTGTTATCTATTCAGTAGCAGCTTTGAGATTCTTCCTCCTGTTGGCACCTACCTTAGAAGAAATGCACAAAGTCCAAGAAAAAAAGGGGCCAGATGCAGTGTTTCCATTGAGATTTCTACTGGCTAACTCAGGAATTGTTACTAAGGATTCTTTGAGCAGGCCAATGGTACCTTAAAGTTCCTATGTGAATGACAAAGCTAGTTCAAGGCACCTTGTGTGCTGATAGTGATTACGAAATCTTGATCTCAGTCCTTCTTTAGTGAATTTTTAAGAATGGGTTTGCACCTGGGATTTCTTTAAAATTAGTGATTGCAAGCTATATACTGCCATTACATAGATTTGGATTAGTTCCTTTAGATTATCTCAAAATAATGATGTGTAACAGTTATGGTGGAGTTGGGTGAAGCTTAGTGGAAAGAAAAAAAACAAATGGCTGTTCTGAAAAGAAGAAAAACTCAACTAAGCTCTGGTTGGCCTTGAGGTAATATTAGGGCAGACTGCTTGCATTTGGGTTTATCTACCATATCTTAGGGAAGTGAGGTATGAATAATTTGGGGGCATGAATGACTAATAATTTGGGGGCATGAATGACTATAGGACTAAAAAAACAAACCAAATCTATCCCCCTTATTTTGGGCCTGCTCCACAGCCCATTGAAGTTAATGGAAAGACTCCAGCTGATTTCAATGGGCTCTGGATCAGATACTTTAACAGGAAGAGAAGAGTGCCTTGAATACTTTATCACTCTCACCACTGCCGGCAGCAATATTACCAACAGTGGGATTTTTTGGGGGGGAAAAAACGAGTACAAACACAACCTATGTAAAAGGATGGCAATGTGGAGCCCCAGATTTTACCACAAAGAAAATATTCTTGGCAATTTTTCAAGCCCCCCAAATTGGTCAAAAGACCAGTGAATATTATAATTTCTCAGCAGTTTTCTAGTATCACTGGTCTTAGTTGTATCGAAGCAAAACTGCCAGGTATTATCCAGCTAAAATAAATTTGTAATAACAGATGAGCTCTAGTGTCCACAAAGAAAGGAATTTTGAGTCCTTTCTACTTCCACTAGTCTGACTGATGGTTCATTTTTTTTTTTTTGGCAGCATTCAAATACTCAGAGAAACTGACCACGAATTTTTAGATACAATTTCCCCTGTAAACACCCAGGAAACGTTAAGAAAAATTATAATGACCCCCGATTATATTTTTATTTAAAAAAGAAGCCCAGGCATGTAGGGACATTCTTACAATTGAGATTATAAATTATTTAATTAATCGCTTTTTGTTACTGGAAATATTTACGAGCAGAATAGCACATTCTGAGGTGTGTATCCTTTTTAGGCTGTAATAGGGTAGGCGGAAGATTGCAAAGGGGAGAGACTAGATAAGAAACTATTATGCTCCAAGAGACTTTTTTTTTTTTTTTAAAGAACAAGAATAGGTATCTCTGCAGGTCTAATGTTCTCCCCTCTTTAACATCAACACTACCTTTATGTTACTTGCAAATGAAATACCACATATATATTGGCTGCTGCCACACCCTTGCTGTTGCTAATCTGGCTTCTTAAATTTAATTTCTTTTACGATGTCTTTTCCTTAGTTTAATTAGGCCACAGGGAGTCAAAGAGAGGTAGTCTCACTGTCCCTTCAGAATTTATTTCACAGACTGTCCCCTTCAAGGATTTTATTTCTGTCATGGAAAGCAGACAGACATTCTCGTATTGCTTAAAAAAGAGAAAATGATTAATACAACGAGATTGCTATGCTTCTAGCTAAAATGGCTCTCTTTTCAATGTAAACTACAACAGCTTGAGAAGATGGGCACTGACACTGCACTACAGCTGACAGATTTTTAAGGTGTACCACTACTGAGTTCTGTAATACTGTGTGACCCATAATAATAATAATAGCAGCAGCACTCTCTTCATATTAATATAATAAATTCTCTAGACATAGATGATACTATCATATTTCAAATATGACCACAAAAATAGTATGATCTTAACACCTTTGGATTTATCTGGAAAAGAAAAATACCGTCTAAATCACTTATGCTGATATCGCAAAGTCTTTACTGAACTGCATTAACGTACCAAGATTACAATATATTTTAATACAACAGATATTTTTGACAGATTTATTAGTCTCTCCCTTGTGTTTAACTTGTGGTTAGTAAAGCTGTATTTCCTTTACAATAAATGCTCTGTATTCTGGTTCCCTAGCCCACAGAGCCTGGAATTCCCGAAATGTAGAACACACTAATACTATGTGTATATGTTTAATACACTAGTTTGAAACAACAGGAGTAAGAGCATAATATTTTATAATGTTAAAGCATCACCTGCTAGTGTTACAATAGTTAAAGATCTACCAGCCATACAAATGTGTTGTGGGTTAGAATGGCATACTCAGCTCTGCAGCAATTTAAAATAAAATATACTGTACACAAATACCAAATTGGGTTTGTGCTGGTTTGACATTATATATCTTTATCAGACCACCTATATTTTCCAGTAATGTGATCAGAGTGGAGGACTTTGGCATATTTAGAAGACTGAAGCAAAGCTGAGTTTAAAATATTGAAACCCCTAATTTGCCTCCTCCTTCTTCCCACATCCACTCTCTTCAAAATTAGAATTTCCAGACAGATCATGCAATCTGATTGTATGTTTGGACAATTAAATAAAAAAAAAAAAAGCATAAAATGGCTGAGATGCCTAGGTTGCCAAAGCAACTACTTTGCATGCAAACGTGACTATTCTTTCTTCATATAATCATTTTGGGTAAAATTCACTCAAGTGCAAAAGGCTTACAAAAGGCCCTATGCAGGGGCAGTCAATAGGCAAACCACGGGCCAAATCCAGAGGATTCTGAACAGACTCTGAAAGCTTTTTATTTACTTATTGTTATCATTGTTGTTATTTTTTAGTATTATTTTCTCTGGAGTCTGGACCTTGATCAAGAAATTTGGACCTTGGGAAAAAATAATTGACTACTCTTAAGCTCTTAGGGACTCCACCTCAGCAAAGAGTACCCTGACAGCAGAACTAATGTGGTTCTGCTGGTGGGGATGGGGCCAATATTTGGGGGCCAATATTTGGGGGTATAGAACCTGTTTGGTGTAAATCCCCTCTTGGAAGAGCACTTCACACAACACCATATAGACAGATATCAGAGACTGGACAGGGGGAGGGACAGGAGCAGGAACAGAGAATGCAGACAATGAGCTGATGTAGCCTCTGTGGAAAAGTTCTATAGCTGTTCCGTGACCTCTGAGGGGGGCGGGGGACAATTTCTTCCCACTTATCCTCAGTGCATCTGTCCAGTCACTTGTACTGGGTGCCACTGGCATGAGGATTTGGCCTTTAAAGTGTCGGTTCTCTCCATAGGGATAAATTTAATCTTTTTAGAACATGCAAACCTACCATACAAGTGCAGAAGACAATGTAAATTATGTATCTTAATATCTTCTGAGAGCCAGATTATACCCCATATTCTTACATGGCTACACAGTGGGGTTGAAAGAGTAAACAACCTTTATAAGAGATGGTCAAAACTGGAGCCAAGTTACTCCCACTCTGGATCACATTGCTAAAAAAAGGGCAGAGTGTGGTGTGGAGTAAGCAAAGCCATGACTCCATCTCCCTCTGCACAGCCACATGTGCGGACTGTTTCTGAAATGGTGTTGATGATTACAGTGTTGCCAACTCACATGAATTTATTATGAGTTTTACAATAGTTGATGTTTTTTCTTAAAACCTCAGCTCCTCTAATGAAGTGACTGCACAAGAATTTCAGCTCTTTTTTTAAAGGAAGTTTTTTGCTCTAAAAATTGAAGAGAAAATATGGAAAACCTGACCTGAATGCAGGCTAAAGGGCACAGAAACTAGGATACAAAGAAAAAAACCCACATGTTAAAAAAAATCTTATGATGTTTTGAGACCTGACTCGTGATTTTTAAACTCTTGGAATTTACAGTGTTGAGACTGCGCTCTCTCCGTTACAAACAGAGTGGGTTCTGGGAGACATTCCTCCAGAGGCGGAATACCTCCCTATGCAACCACTGAGCTCCGCCTGTCTCAGACCCACAGCTGTGGCCAAATGCCACAATCTACTCCAATATACACCAACTCCCTTTGACACGGATGACTTTAATGGCTTTTTTTGTAGCATTATACTGTATTGTATAATTAATTCAGGAATAAAGGCTGCCTAAGTGCAATCAGACACAACTGAGTACTCTTTTTGAAGCTGTTGCAGTCCATTCTGTCAATAACTCTTGGCTCAAAAGTTGCTATTGCTGCACATTAATACAAGAGACAAATCATTGCTTTGGATGTACATGGTATCCATAAACCCAGATTTGTAAGAGTCTCTAAGAAATTGAAATCTTATTTTGTCTTCTCTTTTAAAGATGACCCACAAAGCATTAAAAAAAAAATTGAATGTGATCTTTTTGTTTCTTCATTCTATATAAAGAAGGCCTGAATGGTTCTTTCCCCCCCAAGAAAAAAAGGTGCTGATTTTTAGTTGGCTTGAGCCCTCTTTGTTTTCTACGATGAAAATATCTGGTATGTTAAGTCTGGTCTTCACTGGCTCTGCTGGAGCATCTCTTTGAAGTCTCATAGAACATACTCCTTGTGAACATTCACACCTTAACCAAAAAGGTGAATATGCTGAATCTTTATAACAAAAACATTCGTTATCCAAAATGTTAATTAGTAAATTCAGTTAAATATGTATTAACAAAAACCAAAGAGTTTCAAAAAAGACTAGAAATCCCTCCCCTAAGTTGCCAAACTTTCATGACCTTCTCCCTTGTGATGCCAGTGTTCTCCAGTTATCATGTAATCATTTAGGTTAGAAAAATCCTGAATTTTTCTTACATAAAAAAATGAACAGAAAAGAAAAAAAGCAACCATCCATCTTAGAGTCCTTCTTAACATATCATAAAGAAGCATAAAAAAAGTCACCACTGGCCCAATGTTTTTTCCTCTACAGGACACCTTTAAACTACTATTTAAAAAACAGAACAAAACTGCAGAAACAAACACTTTGAAAATACATGTGTTAGGTCTGTTTTCAACTTATAAAAGATTAGAAAATTCAGAGTTAAGGCCATTTCTGGAAACAATACGCCTGGCAATTGTATACCTGAGAATTTTTTGGGATGTGATTATATAAACTAGATGCTTATCTTTTTATCTTTTTAATCTTTATCTTTTTATGCTTTTTAACAATAGGAACAAAATATGGAAAGTAGAGGAGCAGAAATACAAAATTTTTGAAATGAATAGGATGTGACAGGAAGGACATGTAATCAAAGAAAATAACTGATTTTTTTAAACCACTAAAAATAGATTACAGAGTCTACTGAAAAAAATATCTTACTGAATTTTAGGGATATGGCTCTGACCTATTTTGATCTCTAATAATATAATATTTATAAAAAACATCCCAGGGTCCTAGGCAGCAGAATGACATAGACTGATTGGATCAGGAGGATCATAAGTTTTATTCAGAAGTGGTTCATCATGCCAGCCATGCTGATGACATATAGCACCCCTCTCTGATCCATGAATAATCAATATTCTTGTCTCCAAAATCATCATCATTTATTGAGCACCCACCCTTAGTATGCTCAATGCTAAACAAAACAGAGGAAGACATGGTCTCGATCCGTTCAGAATCTCTGATCCTGCAGTTGGATCTATGCAGGTGGACCTTTATTTTTGCACAGAGCACCACTGAAATCAATGGGGTGATACATGGACACAAAGACATGTACTAAATAATTAGATGTTAATAATATGGTACAGATATTTTTGTTTGTTTGCTTTGGAGATCTTCAGTGCTTTTTAATATACATCTCTTTCATTTCTTTGGAGCACAAAGATGACGAGAGAATTCCAATTGTAAGGAAAAAAACAAAGTTGGGAATCTTCAAGAGAAAGATAAAAAATGGGCATTTGAGATGGTGTAGATGGGAGGAGAAAAGGCTGCACAGGAAGTATAGACTGCAGAGGTAATGCAGATTCTGGAAATGAGAGCAGAGATGAAGTTGGCATTGTGTTAAGCAACACCTTAAAGAGGAGGATAATAAATCTGCAGTTGATGCAGAAAACGAGGGACATGGACTAAGTAGTGGGCGAGTAACATGATTTTAATGGCAGCATTGACTGGAGGCTACATTACCTGCACACAACACCCGATCCTACAAGGTGCTCAGCATCAACTCTTGTTAATTTCAGAGGCCCTTGAGAGCCCAGTGTATGTCACCTTGCAGGATCAGGCCTCTAGATCAGATGTCACAATTACAGCTATTAACAGAAAATAAAAAGAGCAGATATTTGGTTATGGAGGAAAAAAAATCTTTTAAACAACAATGAACATAGCTATTGAAATTCTTAAAAATCTAGTTTTAATTCACCATATTTTAAAGAATGCATCTGAATTTTCCTGACAAACAGATCATTGGCAAGATGTTGTTTTTTTAAATTTTATATCATTTGGAATGACCACAGATTGATTTGACTTGCCATTTTAGACCAAAAAACCCCAAAATGTTTATTTGTTAGATACTATAATATTTTTTGTCTATCTACCTGCTGTGTGATAAAGAGAGGAAATAAAGGTGGCGCTCATAAAGACAATGATAAAATTTCCTTCATTTAATAGGCAACACACTGATTACTGGCCACTGGAGTATTAGGTTGAATTGCACCACTGATGAATAGCCAAGGGACTCAGTTAACAAAATCAGTGCTTTTAAAGTCTTTAATGATAGGAGCAAAATGAATGAAAGCGTTTGTCAAGATTAGGATTGTCATTAGCAAATGCTAATTACATATTAGTTTAATAATTACCACATGATCATTTAAAATTATTAAATTTTGTTACTTACTTTGAAGAATTGTCTTTTCTTTTTAACAAACGGTTAGAGTTCACAATAGTGCTTTTCAAAAGCAAATTTCTAAAGCTTCCACTTTTTCCTGCACTGTAGTTCTTTAATAACAGAGGGCTTCTAAGGTTAGACTGCTATTGTCAGATAGCTTTGTTGAGAATTTTTGGAAAATACATCTAATTTCATTCTTTTAAAGATATACTCTACACTATCCTTTAAAGAAAAGTCACTACCAAGTAAAACCCACAAATAGCAGATTTTAAATGACAACTTCTCTACAAAAAATAGCTATGTAATAAAAAGTATACTTCCTACAAACATATACTTGCTGATTATTAACACACATTTACTGTGATGATACTGTATCCTTTCCAAATTTGTGGCCCCAAAACAGGCCTAAATGGAATTGCTCCTCTTAGACATGTATCAAATATGTCTAACAGCCGTGCCATTTGTGGAGCACAGGAGTATATCAAAGCTTAATTGATAGACTGCTTAATGATGATAACAAAAACACATTTATATTTTTTCTGCAGCCCAGTTTGACGCCACATACACTACTCAGTTTGTATCAGCAATCAGTAGCTTAAAAAAATATATAAGGCGCTTGAGTCACTTCAAATGGAAATTTTCTTAGCCAGAATGAAATTCACCATTCCAACCAAAGCTATGACTAATACAGTATTTGGATTCTTCTATCAGCTTGCAGGCACAAAGTCCAAAAACTGCATAGATTTACACTGTTCTACTTTTAAAGTTTTACATTTAAGCAACTGGAAGAAACTCTAATACCATACTTCTTTTTAACAGGGGAGAGTACAGAGATGCACTTTTGAAACATGCCCAGTAGAGTGGCTTACTAAATAAATAAACAAACAAATGATGATTATATAACATATTTCACTCTGAAGGCTCTCAGCATGCTTTCTCATCTAGGGTCCAAATTCTGACTTGAAACAGACCCACGAATTCAGAAAGTGTAGTGTCGTAGCAAACAAGCACCACTGTGGGTGGTTGCCCTTAAAAACGTGTAATTGCCTGTGACAACGAAATAATGTTACATGCTAGAGTTGCCAACCCTCCAGGAGTGTCCTGGAGTCTCCAGAAATTAAAGATTAACCTTTAATTAAAGTTTATGTCCATGTGATGAAACCTCCAGGAATACATCCAACTAAAAGTGGCAAACCCTAGTTTTACATCAGTATTCAGAGTATTCTAGTATTCCCTACTAAATACAGGTAACTTGAGAAACTTTATCTAAGTTTTGCAAAGGCAAAGAAATTTTTTTAAGAGTAACCTCCTGTAAATGTGCTCTAATTCCCAAGCACAAAAGCAAGCACATGTGTATATCTGCATAATTTCCACAATGGGTATGGCCCAAAGACAGGGTGTACTCCAAGAGAAAGTGGGTATGCCATTGCCAAAGCAAAGCTCTGAGCATCCAGACCAATAAAATCAGTTCAAAGGTTTTGCCAAGTGCAGGAGTAACTTATTCCAGATCAGAACTCAGAGCTGCAATAAGGTTGACTGGTACCACAGAAAGCATGGGGGATTAATTCTAGATGCAAAGGAAGCAATTTATATAGGTGTGCTTGGGAATCTTTACTGACTTGTTTTATTGTTGTAATTTTTTGCTTTAGAATATATCCATTGCAAAAGCTTCTGTGATGTAATCCTTTTTTATAACTTAACTCTGTAACTTCTTCTAAGTAATCTTAGATCCTTCGACACTGATACTAAACCCACATTAAAAATGATCTCGAGAAATATAGCTTCAATGTTTTGTTTTCAGGGAATTTTTATAAACCTCACATTTCAGAACAAGGCACTAATATAGAACATCTAACAGATTTCTATGTGAAAATAAATTTCTGTCATGTAATGTTAGCACTAAGAGATATTTAACCCTTGAAAACCAATCTCAACCCTATTTTCTGTTAGTGATTTTGAACAACAAATTTGTCTATCACTACGGTAAGTTTTTCCTTTGATAAATTCGGATTATTAAAAGTTTGCAAAGAAAGATTTTCCTAACTGAGGTGATCATTGGTTAGTATTTTCTAAAGGAAGTTTTTCTTTCTATGGACATTATCAGTGTGGTCAGTGCTGGAAATAAATATTGCTGGAACTTGTATTGTGGCAATGTATAATGATGGCACATATCTAAAACTTGATTTTACACCTGTGTTTTTCCTTTTGTGTATGGTACATATTCAGACTATGGTTCCATTCCCTGTTTGATAGCACGTGCGGGGCTCTTTTCATTTTTATTTCTGCACCTGCTTGACTTGTACTGTATTGAAAAGAATTCCTATTGTACAAGTCAAGCAGGTACTGTACTGAAATGAATAAGTAAATGTGGAATTAGAAGAAAAAACATATTCATAATATATATTTGTAACTCTCAATAAAATTGCACTGGACCAAAACTGCTGCACTTCGTAGGAATACAATTTCTAATGAGCCAAATCTTGCCCCCTCCTCTGTGACCTTACAGAACCATAACTGGGTAGAACTGGTGTGTTTCCTCTATGTAAAATGGAGGTGATGCAGATTTGGGGAGCTCGCACTGAGGTCCCACAGCCTATATGTGTCATTGGGAGTTGCTGCTTCTCAGTGTGCAAATGGATCTTGGGTGCAGTAAAGGGTTGTTGCTAGAGGGAAGGAACAGAAATTCTCCCCCATAAAAAGGGTCCACTAGTAATGGGGCCTACTAAGGATACAGTCGTGGCTGCGAAATAAACAAGTTCAAATGATTAATACCTCAGTTATATTTTTGAATAAATAATGAGCATGTACTTTGTTAGAACCACCTTTATTTTATATTAAGGGGTAACAAAGCAAGAGTGAGCAAAACTGAATCTTTATGAGAGATCACAGTGGGCTTCTCACAGTATCCTCATGAGAAGAGAGCAAATATTTCAAATAGTACTATATTAATGCACACTAGAGAACTGTTAGTGTCTTCCAGAAGGATCCACATGAGCCAGTTAGTGTGCAACACACTAGTATACTCTAGAATTTACATCCTTCTGGTGTGGACTAAAGCACCATGTGGACAAGCCCTCGCTTTCTCTCCAAAGCAGGCCACATCAGAACACAAAATGGCAGCTGCTTCTGCCAGTAGCAAGGCAGCTAAAGGTATAGAACATGGAAAAAATATACAGTACATAATGAAAAAAATCAAGTCACATCAGTAGTACTGCACATCTCAAACATTCATAAATCATGAGTCAGACCTAAAAATCATGAGATTAAGGTAAAAATTATGAGATTTGGAAAACAACATTTTGGGCTTTCTAATGAAGGTCTGCTAATTTGACAAATCTTTGTCAAGTTCTAACACGATAAAATTTTGTATTGAAGACAAGCCTTAAGATGCGCTTTAGGACCCTTATGTTACAATATAACTGCTTCCCCACCCCCACGCCCCGATGGGGAGCCCTGGGTAAGCAGTTTAGCATTGTATGTTGCTAGCGCTTGTATATGTAGTGACGTGTATTGAGGGAAGGGTTGAAGGTGTAAGTGAGGAGTAAAAGGTTCCTTTGCAGGGTATGAGAGGCCGTAGAAGGAGGAAGGGAGAAGGGAATGGGTTAAATCGACGCCCCAGCTAGGTCTGAAGATAAGACGCTAACTCCAGCCCAAGGCTACGGCACACAACCGACTCTCGGCTGCCTGCCAAGAAAGATGGGGCCTGGATTCCAACCCAGTCCAGCAGTGAGAAAGGAGGATTCAGCTGAACAAAACTGCAGGGGCTGCAGAAACTAGTGAGACAGCAAAGGCCAGCGAGTGAGAAAACAACAGTTTTGCATCCCAGAAGCTGGTGTGTTTTGGGAAAGCTGAGGAAGTTGCAGAAAGCCAGTTTGGACTGGTCCAAAGACCACGGAGGACAGAAATCCCTGAACAAAAAGCCCCCAAAAAACCCCAGTACTTAAAACCCTCCTGAGAGCTGAAGCGAAATGGAGATTAACATTGGAACCTGAACAGCCTCTGCACAGGACAGAACCTTTGTCCACCCTTCCCCCATTTTTTTTGAAGTTCCACCCAGGCTTGGCCAGCCTTGGGTTGTGCATGTGTGAGTATGAAAGCAGGTGAGGGCTCGGGCACTAACGCTTTCTTTCTTCCCCTGAGTGACATGGGGAGCACCCAGGACTCACCACTGTTATTTTATTAATAAAGCTTTAAAACTTAGTTACTTGGTGTGCTTTTTTATTTTTAATGGTTTTGCGGCCATTAATGTTATAATAATGTTATATAAAGCACCAAAGGGGAAAATTTATATTACTTGGGTAAAATATCATGCCCATAAGGACAAGGGACTACTCCATAAATAAAAACAAATAAGCTAACTCAAATTTGTTCAAGTAAAGTAGCAGCAATGGTCACGGGACTAGCTACCACTGAGCAAAAGGACATTGTCTGAAGACTACATGAGTGGGCACATGAGGGGGTGGAGAAAACCCTGTTCATATCAGGCAGGTGGCACAATGGCCGAAACAAAAACAAATGGTGCAACAAATTGTAATGGAATTCTTAAGTGTGCCCAGGTAAAACGAGGGGCCCAGCTCCCCATTTTACAGAAGCAAAAAATGCAAGGGGTATAGCACCATCTGCAAATAAATTTTATTAATTTGCTACCAACAACAAAGGAAGGGTATAAATACATCCTAGTAATAACTGATGTGTTCTCAGCCTGAACAAAGGCATTCCCAACCTGGGTTAATACAGTGGCCGTGGCTGCCCAAAAACTCTATGAGGAAATCTTCTGCCGGTACAGCACACCCTGGATTATCAGCTCTGACCAAGGGGGGGCTTTTGTGGAAGAGGTTCTTAAATCCTTGCTTGCTGCCCTAAACATCAAGCAACAAATACACATCAGTTATTGGCCACAGAGCAGCGGCACGGTAAAAAGGCAAAACCAAAATCTAAAAAAAGCCCTTCTTAAAATGTGCTCAACTTCAAAAACAAATTGGCCCCAAAAGCTGCAGACTATTGTGGCGGCCTTATGCAATTCTAACAGCCTGTGTACAGGGTACACCCCTACCATATCCTTTTTGATCGTCCAATAATGTGGGGCAATCTGTGGGAATGGGAGGGGAATTTACCAGCCAAGTCACCAAACGGTCGATATATTGCCCAGCTAAAAAAAAAAAAGCTATGTAAAACTCACAAAGCTGTAAAGGCCAATTTAAATTTAAAAAAAGGCCAAACGCAAAAAAAATAGTCATTAAAAATGTCAAAAAATGGCAAATTAAAAACCAGGTAATTTTGCAAAAGCTAAAAAAAGTGGCCCACATGCTGAACGTTAAGAGGGTGGGTCCCTACCCCATTGTAAATTGCATCTCCCCGGTAGTGTACCTGCTTCACCTACCCGGTAAACTCAAATGGGTGCAGGCCATTCAGCTCAAAACATAGTTTCTCGCTAGGTTTCTGGTCATGGCGTCGTTGGCCTCGGTTGTAAACCAGCCACCTGCTTAAACCATCCAGGTCTCCATCTGTCCATAAAATTATCTGGATAATTATAATTATGAGGAGGGAAAATACCTCCAAAGGCTCTCCATGGTTCAAGCTGTGAATGAGGCCCAAGCCACAGTGTGGCAAAAAGCTTTAAAAAAAAAAAAAAGCCTTAAAGGCAAAATATAGTCCAAATAACCCCAGACCTCCCCTAAACCACAGAGGGACAAACCCTTTCCTCATGCGGTGGCCTGAAGCGGAATGGGAGGCCCTTTGGCAAGCTATTACAGCCCCTAATCCCGAAACAAAATATTGTTGTTGTAACCTCCTAAACCAGGCAAACAACATCCATAATAAAACCAAAAAAGGCTGTTACAGAACAACTAATGCCTTAGAAATTTTTAGACCTGTCTCAGTTTCTCCAATAAATACATTTATGTTGTTCTTTTTCTTTTCCCTTTTGCTTTGTTAATAAAACACATCATGAATGGCAAAAGCCCAGGAACACCCTAAACAGGAGTGGTGGGACTGTTTTTGCTGCATCAGGCATGCAAAAGTCATCGGTG
Organism: Eretmochelys imbricata; assembly: GCF_965152235.1. Taxonomy (NCBI): domain Eukaryota; kingdom Metazoa; phylum Chordata; order Testudines; family Cheloniidae; genus Eretmochelys; species Eretmochelys imbricata. The sequence goes on along the minus strand of NC_135573.1, from coordinate 100,419,569 downwards.
TAATACAATGTATGTACGGTGGTACCTATCTGTGGAAATCCTCTGGTGTCCGACGCTTTTCTCATCCTTTGTTAACTTTACCACTGTTCAGAATTGGCCATGGTGAAAAAAAAGGTCAATTATCCATTGGCGGGGGGGCAATTGTGACTTAGCATCCTGGGAATGTGGCATCACGTATTACCGGGGTATTTTTCCAGGGCAGCCCCCTGCTGAGAGCCCCAGCTCCCCTGGCCTTGCATCTCTCTCCCCAATTGAATCCCAAGCGGAATTAACCCAAAAAAACCCCGTACCCCACCAGGTAGCACCACAGGGGACAACGTTACATCCCATTGCCACCTAAACCTCCCTCCCAAAAAGTTTGTTTCCACTTGGAAACCATGGCCCCTACCTTTGGAGGAGGAAGATCTCTATCCATACTGCCAGCACTTATGGTTCCACTGGATGGGAAAAATCTAAAAGCAACGGCTCAAGTAAACCACCAGTAAAAAGGTACATGGGGAGGTTTTCAATATCACAAAAAAGTTTAATATGCCGTCCAAGTCAACGCTCCACATTAACAGCTGGCATGGGAAGGTGGTCGCAGTATTAGTTCAACCTAACCCCCACAGTTCCAAATGTTGGTATATCACATATATTACCCCCTCAGTCACACACACGTTTGCAGTGTGGGGAGGTAAATATTACATGCCCCAAACAATTGCCAGCATCCCTTTTAAATTGTAGCCTCCTTCGCTTAGCCCCTAGTCTTCAAAAACACTTCTAAAAAAGCACCTCCACATCTCTCTCACCAGCGGTGGTAGCAGATGTCACCGGCCACCAAATAGGAAGTGTCCACTCAATGCTAAATCCTCCTTAAAGCCACCTTAAAAGCTTTAAATATTTACCTGCCCCTAACACGCTTTCAGGCCCCTGCCTTCCTTCCCAATTGTACAAGGGGGGCCACCCTCCAACCTGCCCTCCTTAGGCAAACGTTGTCCTTGTCCCCCCAAAAAAGCGAACCTTTGTGGAATGGCACCAATACAGCAGCTAGTATTTAAAACATTCAGCAAGGGGCCATAAAAAACAAACAATTAAAAAAGGCCATAAAACTGGTCACAAGTGCGGATCTCACCCACCTTACAGTGGCCACCTCTGCCCGCAAACATACTGGCAAATTGGCCCTCCACATGTGGGATACCTTTCAGGAACTAATTAAGACCATAATTAAGGCTGGGGACCAACTAGCATGGGATTCGGTGTGCTCCCGACTTCAACAATATTTAACCCAACAAGTCCAAAGCACCAAAAAAACAACAACAAAAAAAACCGTAATCCGTGAAGCCTGGCCTGGGAAAATCCATCCCCACTCCGGAATTCCCTGGAAACAATGGCCATTTTGCTATGCCTGGAGGCTCACAAACTAGAAGTGCACCGGCATAGCCTGCTCTTTCATGGCCTTTGATCCCATGAAAGAAGTGTGGCCCCCGCTATAAAAATCCAACCAGGCCTCTGGGAAGGCTGCTTCTGAAATTCGGTGGTCCATCGCAACGTGTGGGAGGTGGCCCCCCTCAATGACATGGCTAAGCAGTATGTGCTGACTGCAGCCCCTGACTATCAGCACATATGGATTGCAAAGGGCAACACCTGGCAACTATGTCCTATTAAGCCCCCTCAAATAATGTGTAGAAAAAAGGTAATGCCAGGCCACTTTTATAAGGCTGGTCAACACATCTGCTGGGAAGGGGAGGCATCGGGATATGCCCCCACTAAGGCACATCTGTTTACCAATACCTCCCGTGTATGTTTGAAGGACCACCTACCCCAGGGTGCCCCTCAATTTGCGGTTGCAATCTCAAGCGCAAAATTTTTCGGTGCATTGGCCTGCCATTATCCAAAGCAGTGTTAATGTTTCCAATTATATTGTGTTTAATTTTTCATGATTCACGCCCAATGTCTTTCTTCCATTAACGCACACCCGAAAACAACTAACCGTGTTCCAGACAGATGCCTCCTCCTTTACAGTGTTGCAGCACATCTTTAATTTAAAAAAAGCTGCTTCGCCACAGCCATCTGGATGGGGCATTTATGTCAACAAAAAAATGTGTTATGCTATGTCACTAATAAAGCCAAAAGCCACTACTGGCTGGTGTATGCAATTGTTGCCGCCCTAACAATTTTGTTTTTGCTTTATTGCTGTCTGTGTAGGAGGCGAAAGGTAACACTAGCCACTGTGTTAGAGGCAGGGTGGAAACCTAAGTGGTGACCCTTCACAACAGAATGTCGATTCGGGGTCAAGGGGGGGAATGTCACAATATAACTGTCCGTCCCCCCCCATGGGGACCCCTGGGTAAGCAGTTTAGCATTGTATGTTGCTAGCGCTTGTATATGTAGTGAAGTGTATTGAGGGAAGGGTTGAAGGTGTAAGTGAGGAGTAAAAGGTTCCTTTGCAGGGTACGAGAGACCGTAGAAGGAGGAAGGGAGAAGGGAATGGGTTAAATCGACGCCCCAGCTAGGTCTGAAGATAAGATGCTAACTCCAGCCCAAGGCTATGGCACACAACCGACTCTCGGCTGCCTGCCAAGAAAGATGGGGCCTGGATTCCAACCCAGTCCAGCAGTGAGAAAGGAGGATTCAGCTGAACAAAACTGCAGGGGCTGCAAAAACCAATGAGACAGCAAAGGCCAGCGAGTGGGAAAAACAGTCTAGCGTCCCTGAAGCTGGTGTGTTTTGGGAAAGCTGAGGAAGCTGCAGAAAGCAGGTTTGGATTCATATGAAGAACCTGGGGGACAGAGGTCCCTGAACAAAACGCCCCCCCCGAAAACCCCAGAACTTAAAACCCTCCTGAGAGCTGAAGCAAATCGGAGATCAACAGCAGATCCCGGATGTCCTGTGCACAGGACAGAACTCTCGTCCCCCCTCCCCTTCTGACGTTACACCCAGGCTTGGCCAGCCTTGGGTTGTGTCTGTGTGAGTATGACAGCGGGTGAGGGCTCGGGCACGAACGCTTTCTTTCTTCCCCTAAGTGACGTGGGGAGCACCCAGGACTCACCACTGTTATTTTATTGACAAAGTTTTAAAACTTAGTTACTTGGTGTGCTCCTTCATCTCCTCCCCTAACGATCCTGCGGCCTCAGCCTGATCACCTGACACCTCAGGCAGATTGGTAACATAAATCTGTCACACTTACTAGACTGGTGTTTTGGCCTACTGCCGGCAAAATACTTCATTGCTTTTGGAATCCAATCCTACATTAATTTTAAGCAGCACCCTATGCGTTTCCCTTCAGTGCAAAGTTAACTCAAGTTATAACTTATGTTACCTTTAACTCAGCTCCTGTCCACACACAAAAACCTGGCTGGCTGGTCTTAACAGGAGTGCAGGCTAAAGCTCAAGTGAGCACAACTCATCAGTCATTAACATGAACACTTTGCAGAGTGGACACAGATTACTGACACTAATTTTCCAAATACTTCCTATAATTCCCCCTCTGTACCCATAAAGGACAGGCAAGGTCTTCTACATTGTAAGAGAATTCATAGGTCAGGTCAGCTTACTGCAGGACTAAGAATCACTGGATGTGCCCCCAGAAATCTTTATGCCACACATGAATGAGTCCAAAGCCAGTGTAGACACAGTAACTTGAATGTTATTTCACAATATGGCTGCTCTCACATGAGATAGGCTAACTTGAGAGGAATAACTCAAGTATGTGTAACTCAAGTCAATATGGCAATGAAAACATACCCTAGGTCATGTAATTGTCTTGCATCCTGTCAGGTGTGGACTGCATCCGACCATTTACTTACCTCACCCGATATCTGCCATTAAGAGCTTATGTTCACTGCAATGTTAGCTGAAGGTATAACTCAAGTGTTGCCCCTAACCTAACTCTTGTCACACATACAAGAATCTGTAGCTTGAGTTAGAGGATCTTTTAAACTCAAGCTAGCTAGCTTGTCCTGAAATGTGGGTTGAAGCTAGAGTTCCGCTGATACTCAAGCTAGTACTGCAGTGGAGACTCAGATATTCTGTGTTACTAACACAAACTCTCTGTGTTGCTTAAGTGTTGTTTTGCAGTATGTCAGCTCTTATCTAAAATACACTAATTTGAGAGGATTTAACTTGAGTGTAGATTAACTCAAACTAAACTCTGCAGTGAAGACATATCCTAAAGTGTTCCAACCTCTACCTGAGATGGTCTCAACCTACTTAGGTTATCAGACAAACAAACGTCATTAACTACCCAGTATCTAATTTAATGTAGGCATCCAAACTGTACCCACAACCAGAAACACCTGTTCACATGACTGGTCAAAAGACTGCATTCTTTCTTAAGAACACAGACCTTTGCCATGGTGATTCAGCACCTTGCTGTAGTGAGTCATGCCTTCAATCCTGGATGACTGTAGTCCATCTTCAGAGTATGACGGATCAATGAGAGTAATACATACCAATCTATACAAGGTCATTAATCTTTTCTGGATAAGCATCCAAGTCCTGGTACTAACTTTTACACTAATGAATAGGTTAGAGCATGGTTAGCCCAGAGACTACCTTTCTTTCCATGACACTATAACAACTGTCATCAATAGGAATGATGTGGTGGAATGAGTAAGGCATGCTCTGATGGACAGAAGGATACAGCGGGTCTTCTGTTGGACATTTTAAAAAAGACAACAGATCTCATTGCTTTATCTTTTCCTCCAGCTCCCTACTCTCTCTAGTCAGTGCACACACACATCACGGATTTGAAGTTAAACAGCCTTTTTTGCCTTCTCCATTTAGCCAGTTTCTTTTGGCTCGTCAGAACCACTTAGCATGATTTAATACATTTATATTTGTATTTTAGACTTAGTCCCAGATTTTAAAAGGTATTTAGGCATTGCAATGCCAAACTGATTTCGGAGCCTAAATATAATTTTCAAATGGGAGTTAGGCAAAAATATCCAATCCCATTGACAGGTAATGGGATCTATACTCCTAAATGCCTAAATCACTTTTCAAAATGAGATTTCACAGTCAGTCAAGTTGCAACACTGAGCACAGAAATGCCTAAATTCCTTTAAATCCTTCAACAATTTCTCTATTCCCCCGCCCCCCCCTTCCCAGGCCACTACCCACATTCCCAAATCCTAGGGAGAAAAGATGGGCTGGCCATGCAACATGGCCCAAAGCTTATCAAACTCAGGCAGCTGTGGACAGTTTATAGGGAACAAAAAGGCATACCTGTGTTCAGCTTCCAGTTTCACTTTACAACCATTAAGGAAGTTTTGTCCAAGACAAGTAAAATTCCATGAAACAAACTTACCGCATTCACCATCAATTTCAGCACTTTCAAACCTTTTCAATTCAGACCTTTATTCTTGTCAATCAGAAGTGCACAGTATTACTATAAAATAGTTAAATCTAGACTGGATTGATATACATTATGTTTTGGCTGCCACCAGATTCTCTTTGGCCCTTGAAAGCTGTCTAGTATTTAACTTTTGTCTGAAGAAATCTGCCCCACTACTGGGGCAAGGAAGGATCTAGCTACTCCCTGTGGATCTCTGTACCACAATGAGTTTGTAGCTTCTGTCATAGGCCTCACACGTTAACTTTTCTTATACTAGAATTCTTATTCTTTACCATGTCTGCACCGTGCACAAGTTAGTCTCTGCACCACAATGCCAGAGATTTTTTCTTGATGACATCCCTGACTTCACAGAGTTTCTACATCACTGTCCTTCCTGACTGCATATTCTCACATAAAAGTACAGTTATCATTACCTTACACTGACAGCTCTCTTCCTGCTTCGTACTGCTCTGCAGCACAGGAATAACACAGAGAATCCTGGGATCCTGACAGAATTTAGGGTTTCCCACCTGAGCTATATACCTTTTGATGTAAATAGCCTTCAGCCTGTGGTGTTCCACCATCTGGGATTACTAAGTATCACAGACAGGGTCTGTATAAACTGGATATATAACTCCATGTAAACTGTCAACGTTAGAGGTGCGTAAATAACTGCAGCTCCTAGGCTGATGTCAATGATGCACCTTTGCCTTTCAAAGCTCTTCTTCTGAACAACTGCACATTTCCATTCCCTGAGACACAGTTACCGGACAGCCATGGTGAATCAACTGGACACATAAGCAGTAAGGACCAACACATCTGAATTTCCTTTTAAATTGACCACAATAAGGCTTGCAGAAATTCATATAGTGAAAAGTGTAAGATAAAGGGAGCCAGTTTCTAAGTACCCATAATTAGATAACAGAATGCTCGAAATTCAAAGGTCACTGATAGACAGCCAGAGATTCAAATAGTACTGCAAGTATATTTTTAACCAGGGTAAAAAAAACAAATTTTCACAGACCTCAATTTTTAAAATGGCTTTAGTTTCTACATTTGTACAGTTATAGATAGGGTGGAATGTAGAACACAGTAGTATGCAGGGAATGGCATGTCCATTTGAAATAGCAGAAATTAAAAAAGGGTGGGGAATCTCCGTGATCATAGCAATAATTTGTGTGACAGTGAGTATGGATAAAGCACAGCCCTTAACGACGTTGTACTCATCTGATAAAATGTTTATTTGTGTGATAGTTTGGGTTGTTGATTTATATCAATATTTTACTTACATGTGGTATATTTATGGTCTTGATTCTTGAAATTGATACATATTAGGATTTGTATAGATGGTTATGGTTGGTGCATTACTTTTTGTTGCTCACAATGCCATCTGATTGCTAAAGTAAGAGATATGAACATTTCTGACACAGACCCAGATGGATTTGTGTCTCTAAACATCTCCTCACAGATGTTTTTTGTCTGCTTTGATACATGTAAATAGTCTTTAAAACAGCCACTGCAATCATTATCCAGACCATCAGCAAAGTCAGAAAGCAAACAATTAAATTAAAAATACATAAATATGAGGTTTTAGACAATAACACTAATTATTCCAATACATAAAGGGCACCTACAAAATAGCGATCATTCTGTTCTCTGCATGTAATGAAAGCAGAGTCCTATCTACATGGCATTTGCATTGATCCTACTGTGGCAATTGCCTGGTTGTTAGTATTTAAACCTTTCAAGAACAGTTCAAAATGCTAGAACTTGTCAAGTTCTATTTTTTCTTGGTATATATATTTTTTAAGAGGAAAAGATTCCAGTTTAGTGAATCCCAAAATTTTAAATAATTTGATGTATCATATCAGAAGACTACATGACACATACGTGACAGAATGCAGGTGTGTACGTCTGTCATAATAAAACCACTTAGGTTCAATATGAAAGCACAATGCACTGAAGGAGCTCCAGTGAACCTCAGCAAGAGATTACGTACAGACCTACTGGCAGAACATGGCAAAGACAGAATGTCAGATTTCATACTCAGCAGACATCTACAACAACTGATGCCTTGTAGTCAAAGGCTGTTAAATTACCTGTGAAGGGTTACTGGCAGCCCTGAATGTTTTTCTCATTGTTTATTTAGTTCCAAAAGCTCTTGGTCTTTGTGCTGATTGCCCTAACTGACAGCACAGGAAATCTGGACTTTGTAAACAGGGCACTGCTGTATTGAATTACAGGTAACAAGTGTGTAATCAACCTGCTGGGGCTGGACCTTTGCAAAGAAATCTTCGGCATACGGACAGAAAGAATAGATTTCAATGTAGGGGGAAAACAATTACATGAGCAGACTACAATATAAAAAGAGTTTAATTTAAATCCTTTGTGCTTATTTCTTTTAACATATTTGGCTAAAGAAAATACCTTGAAAGGCAACTAAGTACTTTATTTGTTGTTGTAATAATATTATTGAAATTAAAGGTGATTATGATTTGAAGTGCTCTCGTTCATGCCCATAAAAACTATAATGGTTGAACAGTCATTAGCGGCAATATGTTATATAAAATATCAGAAAACAATCTATAGGTACTTATTGTTAAAGAAAGTTTCACTTAGTGAAACCCATAGCAAACGGAGATAAAAAAAGCAAAATGAGGTCACCTTTCTAAAGTGTTAAAAAACATGAAGAGAACGTCTACAAAAATGGGGGCTTGGTGAAATCTAATACTAAAATATTTCTGCATGGTAAAACATCATCATAAAGTTGAACAGCCTCTCCCTCCTACCCCCCACACACTGAGATTGTAGATTTATGTGAGGTATTTAAAATGTAATTGTTAATTAAAAAGCATAAATAAAAATTCAGTGGCAATTAGTCAGCAAAATAACTCCATGCCAGACAACACACATTAGTACAAGAGAGGAAATCCTCCTTTTTATCAACATAGTCCTGTTCCATCTGTGTTTGTGGCCATTGTATGCAATAACATTCAGTAGAAAAGAAAAGCTTAACAAAGGTTTCAAAATACATTAATATCAGACACCATTCCTATTCTGAACATTACTTATTAAAACAGATACTGTATGCTATCGTCTTATTATGCCCCAAAGACCTGCTTTTGCAGTTTGAAATTACAAGAAAAACAAAGATTTTATTAGTGTACTCATTGATGATAATAATTTTAGACTACTCATACTACTGGAATTTATGTTACATTAAAACATCTGGGTGTCTACTGGTAATTTTATTCCTCTTAGAAAAATGGTTCTCAGTTTTGGGATCCTGGAGCTGTTTTTTGGGGGGGTTGAGAATTTTGATTACATAATTGAAGCTTTTAGATAGATACATATATTTATATAAGTGTATTAATATGGCCCTAATAATATCTGAACTCTTTGAATGTTAAACGTTCTCTTATATACAAATAAAACATACCCTTTCTGGCTGAAAAATACCTTTTCATCTCAGTGATCAGGGCCCTAATACTGCATAGGCAGATAGATACCCACAATCATTTTAAGACTACAAGCTCTTTGGAGCTTGATATGGCATCTTCTTTGTTTTAAAAGCACTTTGCACAGGGTGGACACTACCACAGTTTAAATAATAGATATCTGCAATTAGTTTAATTGAATATACGGCATTACTGAAGATGGAATTCATGCACATTTTCAATAAAAATGTACAAACAGAAATAAGGAAGATATCATAGAAGATAGACAATGCTCCATCTAATTCAGTGTCCTGACTCTGCCAACTGTCATTATGAGATGCTTCAAAAAAGATTCAAGAAACCCCATTACGGACAATTACAGAATAACTGGCCAAAAAAGGCCATTTTTTCGTGAGAGAGAGAGAGAGTGTGTAAAGTCTAATATCTTTTTTTAACCCTACTAAACTCCTGATCTCAATGATATCTTGTGACAATACCACAGTTTAACTGTAGGTTGCATAAAAGATACTTTTGTCAGTTTCAAATTTGTTGCCTTTCAATTTCATTGGACAGCTGCTTGTTCTTGCATTAAAAAAAGGGTCAACAGGAACACAATTTACCTCTTTTCCACCATTCTTCATTTTATATACTTCTATCATATGTCCTCTTTGCACATACATTTATAAGTAGAATTATTTTTATATGTAGGATTATTAAAAACATATATGCACTGAATGTGAGGCCTCAATCCTGCAACCATAACTTTACGCATGTGGTTAGCTCCTCTGAAATCAATGAGAATACTTTAGTTTACTCACATGCTTAAAATTAAGTACATGCATAAATTTGTTCATGATCAAGGCCTAAATATCTATTTTGAGTATATATAGCACAATAAACTTTAAAGCCACCTAAATATGATGCATTTTGGTTTTTGACTGAAACACAATAAGAGTATTCTGGGATAGAAAAACCAAGAATTCCAAGATATGGAGCCACAGTAGTTAATCTTGGGATTATGAATCGGAAAAGAATAAAAAAGCTACTGCTCTAAGTAAACGTATTTAACCACCGAGGGTAATGAGAATTATAGTATAAGCTTATGAAAAATCACCATTATGTATCTCTGTTTTACAGAAAAAAGTACATATAATGACCTCTCTTTTCCAGTATTATTTGAGATACCAAGGCACTCAAACTACATATTAGTATGTACGTAAGCAATCTTTAACAGTATTAAATGCACAACTGTTGATACAAATATAGTTGGTATATTGCTGTATCCATTCTTCTTGAGGACAAATGCTGTTTATCTTGTCAACTGGAAGAACACATTTTCACAAAAGACAGTTTGTATTTGATCACTTCCTGCATTGAGCACCTAACCTAGACACCCTATGGTGATATTTAAATTCAAACCCAAAAAATATAGCCGGTTGTACTAGTACCACAGTGCAATGAGCCACTGTGGCAGCCAATACTGTACTCTAACTAGAGTCACACTGATAATATATAGCTATAATTCTGCTTCAATTAAAAGCATATTTCAGCAAAAGCCCAGAACTCTGTGCACTTTAATAACACAAGCCCAGAACTCTGCTTATGCTAAATGCATATTGCTAAAATGGAATCAAAAGTTTATTTCACATAAATAATGACTGATCATATTGGGACAAAAAGAAAAGGAGTACTTGTGGCACCTTAGAGACTAACAAATTTATTTGAGCATAGGCTTTCGTGAGCTACAGCTCTTATGCTCAAATAAATTTGTTAGTCTCTAAGGTGCCACAAGTACTCCTTTTCTTTTTGAAAATACAGACTAACACAGCTGCTACTCTGAAATCTGTACAAAATCCTGTATAATGTAAATGCACATTCATGGCTGCAACCCAGAAAATCTTGGTAATCTATACATGCTGGATAAAAAAAACTGGTAAGTCTATTTCACCTGACTTCCTACTGATGTTTTTAAAAGAAAAAAACTCTAGTTATTTTCTCTGGGAAAGGAAAACTGAAAAAACAACTCTATATACAATACCAAACTTCAATACAAGTATTCAATTGGTTCTTAATATTATCATACTATGAACACAGTATTACATGACATTTGGGGCTACTGATGTCTTGTTAATGTATCCTGCACTTAAAAAGATAAAATAGGAAATGCAGAATTCTAATTGCATTAAAATCACAAAAGTCCACAATAATTTATTCATAATTTTTATGTAATGAAGTTGTGCTTTACATTTAGAAATAAGAGTTTGCTGAAGTACTGAACTATGTACTTACAATTTTCCCTTGGAATTTGTCACTTAAAAATATGTATATATATTTCTGCAAATCTGAATACCTCAAGAGTATGACGTGTTTGTACATACCATTATTAACACAATAAGGGAAGTTGGGTGTTGCAATTTACTCCTGGATGAAATCGTGAGATGTTACTGTAATGGTCAAAAATGAGTAGCAAATGTAATCTATGTTCAGAAGATCACAAATATAATCTATGTTCAGAAAAACACACCTATTTTCATTTACTCGAGGTCCAATATATAGTTTTTTTTATATGTTATATATGTACATAGTAATTTATGTTCAGAATTACCCATTTTCATTTATTCTAGCTCCAGCATATAGAGCAAAGATGTTGAAAATATTTTTTCCGACTATAAAAACTATTCATCTGATAAATTAATTATATGACGGTTTTTGCTTAATAATATACTATGTGACAAAGTTCCTCCTCTGCCTTGGTGGGTCCTGCGCTTATTGGCGGATTTGCTCGCCTCAGAGGTTCACGGCCGTCCTCAGTTTGGTCATTTTTATGGCTCAAATCTGCTGTTCACTCAGTTAGCCTCATCACTGGCCAGCACAGGGAAAGGAAGAAGAACAATCCCCGCAGTCTCTGCTGATCCACCTAGTGGATCGGGGAACGGGCCAGAGACCTTCCCCACTGGTGAAACCCACAGTCCAGTTCAACTCCTCCAGTATCAAGTAGGGAGTTGGGGGAATGGAGGGAACCCAGGCCCGCCCTCTATTCCGTGTTCCAGCCCAGGGCCCTGTGGATTGCAGCTGTCTATAGTGGCTCCTGTAACAGCTGCGTGACAGCTACAACTCCCTGGGCTACTTCCCCATGGCCTCCTCCCAACACCTTCTTTATTCTCACCACAGGACCTTCCTCCTGGTGTCTGATAATGCTTGTACTTCTCAGTCTTTCAGTAGTATGCCTTCTCACTCTCAGCTCCTAGTGCCTCTTGCTCCCAGCTCCTCACACGCATGCCACAAACTGAAGTGAGGTCTTTTTCAAACTTAGGTGCCCTGATTAGCCTGTCTGTCTTAATTGATTCTAGCAGCTTCTTGATTGGCTGCAGGTGTTCTAATCAGCCTGTCTGCCTTCATTGTTTCCAGAAAGTTCCTGATTGTTCTGGAACCTTCTCTGTCAGCTTACCCAGGGAAAAGGGACCTACTTAACCTGGGGCTAATATATCTGCCTTCTATCACTCTCCTATAGCCATCTGGCCTAACCCTGTCACAACTAACAAAAACATAGAAATAGAAATTACACTTTTTCTTTGGTATAGTTATCTGTTTCAAAATTTACCTGGAGGTATAATATTAAAAGGTTAAGGGGTTTAATATGCTTAGGGAAGAATTAAGATTCTAACCATATCACTTCTTATAGGTTTTATATGGATGTTACTCCACTAGCTTCATTAGAGATACTTTTGATATCAGAATAAGGATCAAAGCTGCAGAGCAGAAGCAGCAATGTTAGGGAAAAACCATTTAGATAGTGTCATTGTCTCACTGGAAATCTTGAACTCTGGGCTGTTTGCTTAAGCACTGCTGTGATACATGTGAGAAAACCATAATTTTCAGTTTACTTTTGCAATCTTATGCCTCTTTTCAAAAAATGTATTCTCATCAATTATTTAAATTAGGAGTACAATATATTGGGAATTTCTCTTCCATTGAGAAAATAACTCACTCATGGAATCTAATCTTTCTTTACAGCTTGGAAGCTGGACCAGGAAATTACTCATAATTATTACTGGATTAACTGGAAAAAGTTGCTAGTGGCACAGTTTAGCTACAGTGCTTTAAACAATGCAAAAATTTGAATATACTTTTAACACACTTTGAAAAGAAATAAGCTAACCTTGAATGGATAACAACTCCCACATAGAGTGCTTTTTAGGTGAGTGAACATTGTAGGTAAAATATAAAGGGTTGCATAGGAAATACTGTTTTGCCATCACCTGAAGTACTGGTATAGGGCCTTGATCCTCCAAAGGAAAATTATGCTACCTGATTAATTAACAAAAAGTAAAAATTAGTCTTTTGTAACAGTGAAAGCTATGAGATAGTACTATTATTGTTTGTTTAAACAGAAGACACACCCACTTCTTCTAGAGGAATGCAGAGCAGCCTGTATCGCACCAGTTTTCACTGCCTCTGCCAAAATAAGGCTCAGAAGTAGAAGTCATTCATAAAGAAATCAGCTAGGCCAATGTAATTTTAATACAAGTAAACTCGTTATGACAGTGATCCAAACAGTATGGCCATTAGGAACTTTGAGATGATTTGGTACTAGAGACTAAGGCCTTGACTCCATGCCATACATGGAAATAAATTATAGGCACCTTTATACCAACATAATTATATCCACACTAGGGGCTGTACTGGTAGAACTATTTCAGTTTTAAAAAATCTGATTTTTTAAAAACTGAAACAGTTCAACCAGTATTATATATATATATATATAAATCTTTGTATCACCAGGCCTAAAAAACTGCAAAGGGCAGCAAGGGCTGAATATACCAATATTACTAATTAAAAACAAAACAGTGAACAGGTCCAAATAATCATCTGGGTCCTTTTTTCACCAGAAAATATATAAAAATAGAATGCAGTTAGTATCCCTATCATATCTAGAAACACTTCCCTTGCATGAGGACAAGATGACAGTGAAGACTACCACCTGTGTTAAAATCTCTTGATTTTCCATTTGAGAGCCCTTAATCTAAATGGAATGTAGGTCTATGGGGAAAAGAAAAGCTATGTCCATAGATTCACAGAACTGATAATTCCAAGATAACTTCCTTAATCCCTTTCAGACTGACTTTCAAGCACTTCAAAGTCACACTACCATTCTCCATGGGTTATGATCTACTTAGTCACATGTTAATAAAGTAGTGTTCTGCAACAAACATGGTGAAAACATACAAGGCTTGTTCAAATGAGGCTATAACATTTGTCTTGGAAGAACAACATTTTGGAAGAAATTGTGTGAGTTTCATGACGGAGGGGTGGCTGGACCAAATTTGAGTGAGTTGCATTGTGACATGGCACACAGTGGCGCAGCAGCACTCAGAGTTTAGCACTTGAAACTGATAGCGCAGGGAGTGAGTCATTCATCCTGGCCAGACCCAGATACTGCCATCACTGCTGCTGGCATCATTGCACTGAGCCCAAGCTGACCCACCAGGCTAAGAGCCCAGAGATAGGAGCATGTTGGCCATACCCCTCCAACTAGCAACCGGCTGGAGATCAGGGATAGGCAGGACAGGGAGTGCTTCCCCTCTTCCCGGCTGCATGCAGATCAGAGTCCCTACCATCCCCACAGGGGTCTGTGCCCTATCGGATCACCCAGCCCCCCCAGTTTCAGAGGGAGGATAGTGACCCACAGTTCTAGGCCCTCTCTAGCTCCCCCTCCCATCCTCTTCACTATTCTTAAACTCTTATTTCCATGGCAATTATTTTTTGAATGGTAGTGGGGCTTCAGTTTCAGATTTTGCCCTAAATCCCAAAAACCTCTGTGCGGCCCTAAGTCTTCCAATCCTTAGAAGCCTTGCTGTCCTTGTCTTCCAGCCTACACCAGGCCCAACACCTAGTGCAGACTGGGTGAGCATTAATCCCTGCAGGTATTTCCCTGTAGTTTTTCCAGGTGCTAATTACTTATGTAAAAGCTTACCAAAGTCAGCTTGTGACAAAACAATGTATTTTCTACCATCGCAAGACTGATGTATTTTTCTGTAAAGTTGGATAATATTCAAAAGTGTGATAAGATCTAGCATTTGCAGCAGAGACCAACATCTGTGCAAAGCAATCCAGGGCCTGTAGTCAGGCCAGGCCCCCCCCCCCAAACTAATGAACCATACACCTGGTGTAACAGGCAGGGAGGGAGACCGTTCCCAAACTACAGGAAAGAGAAGGAATGAGAGGCACCTTTGCACCCTCTTCTCGCACAAGCACACACACGTGGGAAGGTTCTGACCACTACAGTATGTGCAACTGTTGTCATCAGAGTCTGGCCAACTTAAGAAAATGCTGCAAAGGCTCTCTCTTTGACAAAGCCTTTTCACAACAAGAATGACACTCAGAATTACCCCCTTCCTAGCTGCTATCTCACTCCTCTATTAAAACAAAAACAGAAACAGAATCAGAACCTGCCTGCAAGCAGAACTTCCATACCCCTAAAAAGAAGAAGAGCCAGAAACGCATGAAGCCCACTAAGGTATGTTTACTCTGCTATTAGACATGCACAGCTGGCCAGTGCCAGCTGACTCTGGCTCGCAGGGCTTGAGCTGCAGGACTGTTTAACTGCAGTGTAAACATTCCGGCTCAGGCTTCAGCCATAGCTCTGGGACCCTCCCACCTCACAGAGTCCTGCAGCCCGGAAGTCTACCCTGCAGTCTGAGTTTTTAATTGCAGTGTAGACATACCCCTAGGGACTTTGCAATTGCTATTGATTTTACATGAAAGGCACACAGATATTATGGTAATGGGTGGCAGTATATAAATCTAAGATAATGTTGGACAGTTAGATGTTGCCAGTTCATTTTATGATCTATCAATAATACTGCTCAATCAGAGTCCGTTAGAAAGGCAACACTTAACAACAAGATGTTAAAGCCAAACATGAATGTTAGCAACAAGAAGGTAGTCAGGGAAAGTGTGGGACCCTTACTGAATGGGGGAGGCAACCTAGTGACAGATGATGTGGAAAAAGGTGAAGTACGCAATGCGTTTTTTGCCTCCGTCTTCACAGACAAGGTCAGCTCCCAGACTGCTGCACTGGGCAGCACAGTATGGGGAGGAGGCGAGCAGCCCTCAGTGGTGAAAGAACAGGTTAAGGACTATTTAGAAAAGCTGGACATGCACAAGTCCACGAGTCTGGATCTAATGCATCCGAGAGTGCTGAGAGGTTTGGCTGATGTGATTGCAGAGCCTTGGCCATTATCTTTGAAAACTCGTGGTGATCGGGGAGGTCCTGGATGATTGCAAAAAGGCAAATATAGTGCCCATCTTTTAAAAAGGGAAGAAGGAGATTCCAGGGAACTGCAGACTGGTCAGCCTCACCTCAGTCCCTGAAAAAATCATGGAGCAGATCCTCAAGGAATCCATTTTGAAACACGTGGAGGAAAGGAAGGTGATCAGGAATAGTCAACATGGATTCACCAAGGGCAAGTCATGCCTGACCAACCTGATTGCCTTCTGTAATGAGATAACTGGCTCTGTGGATATGGGGAAAACGGTGGACATGATATATCTTGACTTTAGCAAAGCTTTTGATACGGTCTCCCACAGTATTCTTGCCAGCAAGTTAAAAAAGTATGGATTGAATGAATGGTCTATAAGGTGGATAGAAAGCTGGCTAGATTGTCGGGCTCAACAGGTAGTGATCAACGGCTCAATGTCTAGTTGGCAGCCGGTATCAAGCGGAGTGCCCCAGGGGTCTGTCCTGGGACCGGTTTTGTTCAACAGCTTTATTAATGATCTGGATGATGGGCTGGATTGCACCCTCAGCTAATTCGTGGATTATACTAAGTTGGAGGGAGAGGTAGATATGTTGGAGGGTAGGAATAGGGTCCAGAGTGACCTAGACAAATTGGAGGATTGGGCCAAAAGAAATCTCCACTTAGGACGGAAGAATCCCGTGCACTGCTACAGGCTGGGAACTGACTGGCTAAGCGGCAGTTCTGCAGAAAAGGACCTGGGGATTACAGTGGACGAGAAGCTGGATACGAGTCAACAGTATGCCCTTGTTGCCAAAAAGGCTAACGGCATATTGGGCTGCATTAGTAGGAGCATTGCCAGCAGATTGGGGGAAGTGATTATTCCCCTCTATTCGGCACTGGTGAGGCCACATCTGGAGTATTGCGTCCAGTTTTGGTTCCCCCACTACAGAAAGGATGTGGACAAATTGGAGAGAGTCCAGCGGAGGGCAACGGAAATGATTAGGAGATTGGGACACATGACTTATGAGGAGAGGATGAGGGAACTTGGCTTATTTAGTTTGCAGAAGAAAAGAGTGTGTGTGTGTGTGTGGGGGGGGGTTTAATAGCAGCCTTCAACTACCTGAGGATGGAGCTAGGCTGTTCAAAGTGGTAGCAGATGACACAACAAGGAGCAATGGTCTCATGTTGCGGGGGGGGGGGGGGTCTAAGTTGGATATTAGGAAAAACTTTCACTAGGAGGGTGGTGAAGCACTGGAAGGGTTTACCTAGGGAGGTGGTGGAATCTCCATTCTTAGAGGTTTTTAAGGCCCGGCTTGTCAAAGCCCTGGCTGGGATGATTTAGTTGGGGTTGGTCCTGCTTTGAGCAGGAGGTTGGACTAGATGACCTTCTGAGGTCTTTTCCAACCCTAATCTTCTATGATTCTATGAATATTTAAAATTATACAGCAATATCACTACCATACTAATCTAATTTCTTTCCAGGTTCCAGAAAATAGAGACACCAAGTTTGAGACTGACTTCCTCATTCAACATGTTACTCTTAACATACTACCGATGCCTGATCATTCTTTTTGTTCAGTAAAGTACAAGCATCGGTTTGGTGAGATTAAACAAAAGACCAAATAGTTATGGAAAACACAATGATCGCACACGAAGTTTTGTTGAACCCGGTATATTGCAGTGATTTGCTGAAAACAACACAAATTAATCTATGCAAAATAGGTAGCAGCACAGGAGTCATGCCACACAATGACTTGTTAACCAATGACACACAAAATATCTACAATGCTCTGAAGGATGTTTATGGACCTTGTAACACAGGTTCTGTCCCACTGAAAGACAGAAGTAATACCAATTAGTGACAAAATTGAGATCCTGCAACAGTCCAATGAAAATTTGGACCAATTTGATTGATAGGTTGCCTAACACCACTGATGATTAAGTGACAGGACATAGCAATAAAGCAATACGTCAATGAAAAAATGAATGAGATTATTACACTTGAAACTAATACACTGATTAGCTCAGAGGAGAGTTATTTATTTCTAATGGCTTACTGTCACGAATCTACAACTATAGGGACTGTCGTGTAGATCCATCTGCTTAGTGAAGAAATTTAGTGAGATTGTGTAGTCCTGGAGAATCCCAAAGATGCAAGCAGTTACCTTATGCAAACACAAAGTGGAATAGCATGAGAGCAGTAGCTGTGAGGACCACTCTCTAATGCCAGGAGTATTCTAGCTAGATGCTTTCTTAATTGCTTCTTGCCAGTGTTACAAAGAATTCACTTCTGGAAAATATAGTGAGGATTTAAAGCACAGAGAAGCACTATTGGCATAGCATGTCAAATATAAGAAAAATATAAAGAACAGAACATGGATCTCTACTCAGTCTTTATTGAGCTTACAAATGCAATTGAAATAGTCTCAGCAGACCCGGATTATGGAAAGTGCTGCCCAACATCAGATGTCTGGAAAGTACATTAAAATTGTTGGTCAACTACATAATGGTATGCTGGGCAGAGTGTTTGTGGATGGTGCTTTTTCTGAAGCATTCAATAGTTCCAATGAAGTTGAACAGGGCTGTGTTTGCACACCAAATCTCTAAGGCATTATCTTTTCTGCTGTAATTGATTATCACAAAACATCTGAGCATGAGCATCCTCAGCAGTGTTTATATATCTAAAGGCCTCTAACTTGAGTAGATCCGTGACTTAATTGAGATTGTTTCTTGTTTATGCTTATTGAAACTCAAGAGGACCTCTAAGTTTATAATGAAATAAAAGTCACACTATGCTGGTGATGTTGGTATGTGCCTGCACCTGCAAAAGTAAGTGGTGCTAGGTTCTGTTGAATTGTTTTCCAGATTTCACTGACTTGCTGTTGAATGTTGCTTTTATTAATTGTGTAGCTCATGCTCACCTCATAATATTCTCTTAGCACTATCACATGATCAGGCTGCGCACTAAAATTAAAAACTGACTTGTGTTTGTCATGTTAACTTCTCTCTGGCTGAGAAGCCTGGATATAGGACTTCCTCCATGCTTAAATGTTGACAGATTCCCTCTGTTCAACTTCAGGTTCATCATGCATACTAAAGTGAAGTATAATGTTACCAGCTGATAGTGTTTAAATATGGCAAATAAAATTGTGTTGAGACCATGCTAATTAAAGCACAGCTCAGTTAGGCAGGACATGTTGTTTGGATGAATGACAATATAACTCCCATGCGTATTCTGTGCATCCAGAACAGACTTGGCAAGCATTCACAAGGTGGGCAGAGAAATTGCTTCAAGGACATATTTAACAGCTCAACCTGAAGGTATGTGGCAAAGGCATGAATAAGTAAGAGATGATTATGGCAGATCAGTCTGGACGGTATTCAGTGAGGAACAGGCAAATCTGGAATGCAAAACTGAAATGTGGCAAGAAAAGAGGTGATGCACTGGGATTCTCTCAACACCAAGTAACCAAAACAAGGCATTGGTTTTCATACATTGTAAGAAGCTCAGTTCCACACAGATTGCTTTATCACAGTAACAAATGATACCTGGCTAGTCAACTTCAAGAACAAGAACAAAAGAACTTCAAGAATAAAAGAATATCAATACATTATGGATGGAATCAGTGGAAATACTTATGGAGTAAGATACTACTCAGTGTGAGAAAGGGTGGCAATCTCTGGCCCTCAGTGCTGCTTGGAGCATAAGCTCTAGTCTAAAGCCAGTCTTGGTAGAAAGATTAAGAAAATGTTGTGCACTTCTGTTTAGTGACTATGCACTATTTGCTGAATTTTGCCCCAAAACTGTTTGCCATTCAGTGGTGCTCTCTGTATGTCATAGGTCAAGTGCTTTGAGATGAAAGGTACTAGATAGGTATTAATTATTAAGATTATAAAACTGTTCCTTCAGTCTAATTCTTCCTCAAGTCCTACTTCAACATTTTACTTGTTAACTGTTTTATTTATCATTTAAAATATTTATGTTCATTTTTTTAGGGAGGTGAGAAGAGGAGAAGAGAGGATTGTTGGTCATGAGATGAAGGTCTGTCATGGAATGCATCTATGATTGGTGCATTATGGTGGAATCAAACATCCTAATAAACATCTATTTACTAAAGATATACTTATTCAAAGGGTATCCAATTATTAATTTACATTTAATTTAAAAAGTATATTATGTTCTAAGGGTAAGCTCTGCCACCCCTTCTCACATTAGTATAGTACTGGATTCCACAAGTAGTCTTATTGAAACAAAGGTCTTCAGAATCTGCCACATTACATCAAAATGCACTTTATCCAACTCATTGACCCTTGTGACTAATAGACACGCTCAAATAATCACATTCAAGGCTTCCCCCCTCAAGGCTTCCCCCCAATTTTTAAAATCAAAAGCAGTTTTACAGTGGCCTAAACTTACTGACATCAGTGAAATAATTACTCCTGACTTATACTGGTAAAATAAGAGGGACAAGATGAGTGAGGTAATATATTTTATTGGACCAACTTCTGCTGGTGAGAGAGACAAGCTTTCGAGCTACACAGAGATCTTCCTCAGGTCTGGGAAAGATACTAAGAGTGTCACAGCTCTGTGAAGCTTGAAAGCGTGTCTCTCTCACCAACAGAAGTTGGTCCAGCAAAAGATATTATCTCACCCACCATGTCTTTCTAATACCCTGGGACCGGAACAATTACAATAACACTGCATGGTAAAAGAAGAATCAGGTACAAGATTTTTTCCAAGACATATGCCTAATATTTAGAGAGAGTCCTTATCAAAGTATAGCTAAGCAATGCTTTAGTAGGCGTCCTAAACCAAGCTAGAATAATAGATATAGAGATTAAAATTATAACCTGGCCACTCAGCCTACGTTTTTCAATCTCATTTAGCAGTTCAGCATAAAATTGGTAAATTGTCTAATTCTTATTTTAGTCACTCTTAAAATATTGATTTAATACTAAACAAAAAGAAATGAAAACCTTCAGGCAAAACCAATGTTTTTCTTGAGTTTACAGTATACTCAGAAGAGGGTTTGTTTAAAATATTATTCACAGTATATATTGGCAAAACAATATACCTGTTAATGATCAAACATAGAAAAAATATAGGTACACTTTTATAGTACATAAACACAAGAGACAACTAGACTGGCATGACAATTTAAAAGAAATCATAGATCTAATGTGGTAAGTTAATTAAAGGCACTGTATTTTGTGGGGTTTTGCTGGTAGAATTTTTTTTTAAAGATTTTTACCTATTAAAATTAAGGAGCTTAATACTCAACCATACTGAGTTTACACTTGGCACTGCTGAGAAGGTGGTGGGAGAAGGTGGCTCTAAACTACAACATAATTGAGGACTTAAGCCTCAAGGCTGCTCAAGTGAAGGCTGCCTGGGAGCCAATGATTGTGGTGGATGAAGATCTGTTGGAGTGCAGTGTCCACTGCCTGGTCCCCCCGACCCTCAGCATGCCCTCTGGGATGGGAAAAGGGATATATATGAGGGAGACATAGGTGACACAGAGCTGGCTATGCCAGGTTTACACCACCTGGGGATTCACTTTTATTGGGGGAGACCTTGGTTGTCACTTTAGGACAGCTTTCTGTCTGTTTTGTGCTAAGCAGTTGAAGCCACAAGAGTGGAAGATTGTGCTCATCTGTTCTAATTCATACCCTGCTCTGCTCTTCTGTGCATAGGTTGATAGGAGGGGAAGTGGTATTAGCAAGCCTCTCCCTATTGCCCATGTAAGCTGCAGGGCCATGCTTCATGGTACTACACAGAGCATTAGGAAAAAATGATGGCTAATGGGCTAGCATGTGTACCATATACCTGCAAGAGGGCATGGTTCTCAGGTTATCCACCCATCAAGTCAGCTACAACATAACTCTTATTAAAATAAACCACACTGTTTACAAAAGACAGCAGCATCACTATTGTGAAATGCTGTCTTTTAGACCAATATGCTGGAATAATAAATGTAGGTAATAGGTTGGGCACAGGACAAGGAATGGAGAGAACTGGATTCTAGTCCTGGCTCTGCCATTGACCTGCTGTGTTATGAGAATAATGAAATTTATTTACTTATTTATTTATTTTAATAAGGAATGCTGCTATCAAGTAGCAAGTGATAGTCAGAGGAGCATTCTGCTTCTTTACACAAAAACACAAGCATGCAATCTAGAATATATGCCTTTCGAGCCTCATCTGAGTCTTATTGAATAGGGCAACAGGATTCCTGCAGCAACAGATGCAAAACCCAACATTTCTGCTTACTCTCACTACACTGGTAAGGGTGGGATTTATCTCTATTTCTTGAGGAAAAAAGGAACTGTCTCTTCACAATAAAAGATCAAAGATTCTATTTCTTAACTTTAAAAATACAGTGTGCCACCTGAGAGGAGGAATGGCTTGTGTTCTGAGAACTAGAAACTTTGACTCCTGAGTCTTCACAGTCTTCCTGTATGAATCCGACAAGTCATTTGCCTTTCTGCACTTCAGTTCCCAATCTATAAAAAAGGTGTCATAAACATATAGCTAAGAGTAACATAAAATTCCTCCTTTACCTGTAAGGGGTTAAGAAGCTCAAATAACCTGGCTGGCACCTGATCAAAAGGACCAATAAGGGAAGAAGATCCTTTCAAATCTGTGGGGGGGGGGGGGGAGGTTTTTTGTTTGTGTTTTCTTGGTTGTTCTCTCCGGGACAGAGAGAGACCAGGGCAGGAAAAAAACCTTTCCTAAAACCTTACCTGAAATAAGTATCTAGCTTACAAAAATTGTAAGTAAAGCAAGGAAATATGTTAGATTATCTTTTGTTTTAGCTTGTGAATTTTCCCTATGCTAAGAGGGTGGTTTATTCCTGTTTTTTGTAACTTTAAAGTTTTGCCTAGAGGGGAATCCTCTGTGTTTTAAATCTTATTACCCTGTAAAATTATCTTCCATCCTGATTTTACAGAGGTGCTTCTTTTACATTTTCTTATTAATAAAGTTCTGTTTTTAAAAAGCTAATTGGTTTTTAGTGTCTTAAAAACCCAAGGGTCTGGTCTGTGCTCACCTTATTTACCTATTTGGTTGGTAGATTATTCTCAAGCCTCCCCAGGAAAGGGGGTGAAAGGGCTTGGGGGGATATTTTGGGGAAACAGGAACTCCAAGTGGTCCTTTTCCTGAATCTTTGTCTAACTCACTTGGTGGCGGCAGCAATCCCGTCCAAGGACAAGGAAGAATTTGTACCTTGGAAAAGTTTTTAACCTAAGCTGGTAGAAATAAGCTTAGGGGGTCTTTCATGCGGGTCCCCACATCTGTACCCAGAGTTCAGAGTGGGGAAGGAACCCTGACAAAAGGGATTGTAGCTCACAGATCCCTACCTCATGGGGTGTTGTGAGGTACTCAAATACTAACTCTGAGCACCACAGAAAAGCTAATAAAACAAAAACAAAAGACAAGAAAAAACCTGCTTATTAGAGATATTGAGAAATATATTATGATGTTGTAGTTACAATCTTAATATTTAAAATGATCATTTTTGTCATCCTCCCCCAACCTCCCTCAATGTATGAAATCCTAGTTTTTGGATTTTCACTAATATCCCCCAATACCTGGTTAGCAATGCTTTTAAACAGGCAATTTACGACACTCCCCTTCACTGATTACAATTAAACATCAAATGTATTACACATGACTATCTGTACTATATCTGGAAATGTGTAATTAAAACAAAAATCTCTTCCTTGATGCTGTGTGGGAAGATAATAACATGAGTAAATTACTTGTAATTCATATAAACTGAATTAAACTTTATACAAATAAAACAAAGGAACAGCAGTTTCCTAAATATACATACAATATAACTGCACAGCGTCTATTGTCATACCTCACTACTTTCAGTAATAAACAGTCCACACACAGTATCATTTACCCTAGGACCCTCATTCACATTCCTTGCAGCATTATCTAATCTTTTGATTTCTAATAAGCATCGCTGATCCAGAATTCTAGAATTTTGCTATAAACACCTACACATACTCACTTATATACATACATTGTGGAGGCACTAGTTGTGATGCCATCAGTTGACTCTTATTTTGCACTTAAAGCAGGGATTCAGCCTCTTTTCATATGAAAAATACAGCATATCCTCCAAAAAAGTACAGAATGATTTTTCTGAGAATTTACAAGTAAATCTGTTAATTTATGAGTTAAAAACTGAGTCACCTAAGAAATTTAGCATTTTTGTCTGTCTTTTCTTTGTCCTGAATGCTCTTATGAAGGCAATAACACAGATACTTCAAACTTTCTGTAGTGTTAAAATTAACTGAAATCTTGTGCACAGACTGTAATTGAAAAAATTGGGTTGTAATTAAGGTAAGTTAGCAATTGTTGTATATAACAGTTGTGATAATTTATGTTACAGACAAATTCATGTCAATAGCTTGGGCAACTCTTGGGGCAAGTCTACACTTTAAGCTGGGTGTTTAAATCCGAGCTAAAGGAGAGTGTTAAAAATAGTTTGGCTATGGCAGTGCAAGTGATGGGAGGGACATACTCTTGGATAGATACATACTTGGGGTGGCTAGCCCCTCCCCACACCACTTGTATTGTCATGGCTATATTCTTTAGCACACTAGGTCAATCAGAGCTAGCACTGTTATGTCTCCTCAAACTGGGGATTACACCACCAGCTTGAAATGCAGATGTGCCCTTAATGGTGCCATTGCAACATAAAGAGTAATTCCTATTTGGTAACCCATTAAGGAAGAATTCAAAACCCAAGGAATCTCTCTGAGAAATAACTGCTATTCTTCATTGTAAGATATACATACACTCACAGATGCACACACACACCTCTCTAAGTTTTTCTGTACATCTTGTGTTTTTCTAATTGAGAAGGGAGAGTGTCTGTTTTATTTTTATAATTTAAAAACATGTGTTCCTTCCCAGCCTAAAATACTATTTTTGTTACAATGGATACTGTAAATAAGAGTCAAAATATAAACTTGACATGGACGTGTTGGTGTGTACAATTTATGGGCCCATTTCTGCCAACATTATTGTCCACAGTGCTTGCAATCCTGAGTAGTCATATTGAAATCAAATGTATAGGTTAGTGCGTTTTGGAGATATTATTTTCCAATGTATAGATTGTTTCTATTACTAAAACCAAAACAATAAAATTCCATTATAATCACTTGAAGTTTCATTCTTCTTGACATGCAAAAAAGAAAATCTGGTGCATGCAGAACCACATCCCAAATCTTTGACCTTTTCCCCAGTTTCTTATGAAAGAACTGGGAGCAGGAAGAGAGTTTTGATTATGGAGATTAAAAATTCAATCTTCTTTGCACTCAAAAGCCATTTGAAATTTCACCTCTTTCTCCCATATTTTACTTAATGCCACTTGAGCAATGGGGATTTTCTCTGTAATTTGTTTTGTTGTTCAATGATATCTTACCAAAAAATCCCCAACCCCTCTCCATTCTATTCAAACATATATTAGCATAACACAGAGCTGAGTCTATGCTGGTGGGACCCAGGGCTGCAGGCCCTGTTTACAAAGGGTCCGTCCAGGCGGAGGGACATGATGGCAGAAGGCACCTGACACTCACTCTTGCACAGGAAGCTGAGAGCTGGCTAACGGATGCTTAAAAGTTGGCTGAGACCTTGGGAGAATGCACTGATTCAGCACATCCTCTGCCATCCTCTATTCACAGATCTCCTATGGTGTACAAATAGCAATTTAAAGCTGCGCTTTCTGAGGAGAACATTGGGCAGCACAAACATCACCTGGCCTCCCCATAGGTCAAATCCCCTCTGGATTGCAGCTGCTCCTGTACCACAGTAGTGAGACAAGGCCACACAATAACTTCTCTCAACTGCTTTTGTACAGGTTTTAGAAATACCAGAAAGGGGGGGGGGCAAAATACAAAATAATGAAATAACTTCAGCACTATTCATTCTATTGACAAATTTTGGTGGGATTCTTTGTTTGTTTGTTTGTTCATTCTTGTGTATAGTGCCTTCAGACCTAAAGAAACACACATCTGATGAAGTGAGCTGTAGCTGGCGAAAGCTTATGCTCAAATAAATTTGTTAGTCTCTAAGGTACCACAAGTACTCCTTTTCTTTTTGCGGATACAGACTAACACGGCTGATACTCTGAAACCACAAATAAATTAGACAATCTCTTGTAAATTTATAATTTAAAAATTCTATACTTTAAAGATAAGTGTGTTCAATTATTTATAGCATAGCTATGGCTAGAAAAGTGAGCACATAAACTCAACAGTTGCTTCCTGTTTGCATTTTTCCTGACAGCTTTATTGACAAAAATGAACATTTAGTACTTTTCACTCCTGCTAGCCCTAGAACACCAACATAGCTTGGTTTTATTCTAGCTCACTTGACATTGAAAGATTTGCTCACTAAGGGCCAGATCACACCCTTTTGATCCATGAGGGGGCAAAACGAGTCAGCTGCCTCGATAACAGTGTATCCCTAGATCCCATAGCACAGACCATGCAAAGAGCTCTCTGTTGGTCCAGAGTAGGGGGAAATCAGAGTCTAGCCTAAGATTTACGCGTTATGTTAAAGATGGATTAGGTAAATCATCTTCTGAGGTCATAATAGTGATGGTTACAAAACCAAGGTACATCACTTATAAACAAACAAAAATATAAACTCATTGAGGATTCAGTGGATCCGAGGGTTGATAATGTGCTATGGAGCCAAACTGGGACATCTTCCCCTTACATTGCTGCTTTCTGGACTGACTCTGGATAAATAGAGGACTTTTACAACAGGAATCTATGTGTCCAAATGATCATTTAAGGATGTTCAAAGGGTATTTAGTGTCCAAATGAGAATATACTGTAGGTGCCTCCCTTAAGGGCCCACATTTGAAAACTGGGCCTTTAATTATTAAGGATCAAATTCTGGCTGTCATTGATTTTTCCACAAACAGGTGTTTGCTCCATTGTTTTTGCCCACGTTCTGTTTTGCAAGCTGCTGACACACATTACTACTTCCAGGAGTAGGAGAAATCTTACGGATGTCTATACAAACGATTAGTTCAGGCAACTGGGGAGTGAATCTACCCTGCACTAGCCTGCCACGGACCATGTGGACCCTGCTGACACACATTAACAGTTCGTTAGTGAGCTTTGATCTAGTTCCTTTGAAATGGGAGTAGTGACGAACATCAGCAGGGTCCACGCGGGCAGTTAGTCCACAACAAGCTAGAGTGATGGAGGTTCACACCCCAGCTTGCAGCAAACGAAATGTTCATGTAAACAAGCCCTAAGCAGAGGAGGGTGCTTAGTGGTTATAGGCAGATCCCAGGGTTGCAGTAATATATGTGTATCACACCTGTTTCCAAAGGCCATCTTGAATTATGCTTCTGAGGATCAGTCAGAATGTGTGTGGTCTATTGGCAAAATATTAATTCTACAGGTTTAGGGGAATAAAGAATTATGACCTGTGATTCCTCTTTTGGATCCCCATTTTCAACATGCACAGAAGGGTAAGCCAGAATGTTGCCCTATGCTTAGATGTGCATTACCATATGTACACATTCAATTAACGGCAAGAGACAGTCTGGAAAAACCTCTTTTCTTCTTCACCTCTTAATATTACATCACATATATATGTGGCAAGTTAGCAATAAATTAATTTTATTTATTCAATGAATGTTGGTGATTTAAGCAATGCTGTCTTTTCATGGTTATGTAAGCTAAAATAAATATATGGTTTCTGTTGTATATTGCTGGGTACTAAAGTTTAATTACATTATGAATTAAGTAATAATTCCACAAAATCATTTGTTAAAATCATCTAACACCACAACATATCAGCCATTACCTAAGGTAATGACCAATTTTGGGGTGAAGGTGTTATAAACGATAATGAATGGTTTATAGCAGCGATATTTAATTTTAAAAATGAAATAAAGTGTTTGAAAAACCATCTGTCACTAAGCTGCCATCTGTAGCTGCAGCATGGAAGTTACTTATGGACACCATACAGTGATGATGATGTTGCTTGTATTGAAAGCTAAAAACAAAAGAATAAAAGAAAAAATGTAAAATGCATCCAAAAATATACTGCTGTATATGTACCGTTTCAGAGTCAGAATTTTATGTGATCTGAAGGGGGGAAATGAAGCACAATAAAAATGGAGAAGGTTAGATTAATGAGAGAGTCATTAAAATAAAAAAAGTAGAGTTATATGAGAATATGAGAAATTGATTTTATTTGACTTATTGAAATTAAACAAGTTATTTTAACAATAATTAAAATATTACATTTTACTAAGTTCAAGGAAAGATAGAAAAAAATTTTTTATGGAGAATATTTCAAATTGTCAGTGGCTTTTGTAAAATGATTAATGATTTTCCCTGGTATCCTCTCTTTCAATTTTTGAATTTTAGTTGCCATATATTATAATGGTATTTTAGCTATGTAAGTAGTTTTCCACTCACTGTTCTCTTGCCTTTCAAGGAGACAAACTGTTTTTCTTTCCTCTAAATGAGCACAATAAAATGGGTAAGCTGTCTGGGGGAAAAGAAACAGACAAACTAGTGGTATAAAACTCAATAGAAAAATGTGGTACGGACAAGAGGAGATGTAAAGCATGTTTACAGTACACCACACAGTTTATTCTACTGGTCAGGTAAAACTTAAAAGTGTTGCTTACCATTAGAATTATCATTAGTTTATGAAATTATCCCTCCATCACCACTATCGACTTTAAAGAAAGTAAAAAAGAGAGACACATGCATGCAAAATTGTAGTATAAAAATAACAATTCTATAATACAGAAATTTAATTCATACTTTTGAAATGTAGGGCCCAGTCTTGTTGTCCATGCTCTTGAGAACAGTTCAACTCAAGTCAGTGGGTCTACTTGAATAAGAGTTACTCATATATAAAGGTGGCAGGATTGGGACATATTTTCTTTTTTATTAGAGTAACTTTCAACTCTTTAACTAGCATTTATATATCTTCCAGAATAGTTTGCAGCTTCCAGAAAGCCATACCAGTTATGAAAGCATGGTGTAAAAAGTCAGCTAAGTGAAAAATAGAATAAAAATGTAAACTACAGATACATTTAGAAAAGTTAAAGCTTTGAAAGATTTCCGTGTCCCTGCTTGGTGTAGGCAAACCAACGGATTGCCTTTCTGTCAGGCAAGTACTGATGGAGATAAATGTAAAGGCTGTAGTGCACTCCTAATTTTTACACATAAACTGCAACCAGAGCACGGATTTATGCTTCAAGGCAACCAGATTTCTCCTTGTGTATATTTAAACATGGCTGTTGCACTCATTCCATTTTGTTTAAACTCCTTTAAAACCAAACACAGGCTTTGCCCCCTCCTATGCCCCTCCTAATTATATACTTTTTTGTTTGAAGAAGCAAGCCCTTTATTGCTTATAATTTCAGCTATCACTTTCTTGGGCACCGTCTGCAGATCAATAGCACGTAGTTAAGTGAATGAAAAGGCTAAATGTGATCGTCGCTTGCAATGCAAGGTTGGGTGTTTTTTTCCCCTTGAGCTTTTAAGTGCTGCTCTTGGGTTTCGTTTCAGAATACTAAATTCCAGTCGCAGGTATTTAGTAGCTGCACATGCAGAGCTTTTTGTCTTAAACTAAATATCTGTCATTTTTAAAGTCCAGACTACTGACATAGGCTATAATAAAAACTAGCGTGCAACCTGCAATTTTACAGATTCCATTGCTGGTGGCCATACATCTTTGATGGCAAAACTACATTGGCTGCAGCACCATAAAAATCAATAAATATTAACCTTTTCTGACACTTTCTGCATGGATGCTTTATCAATTGCTGTCAGGTGATAGAACAGCCAGTGATGTACTGTATTTTTCAGCTAAGAATCTATAACAAACTTAGAAATCAATGGAGATTAACAAGCTTTTTAATAAAAAAAATTACCAATGGACTTTTCAGTTCCCTATGATAAAAACAAAAACAACCAATGGTACTACTGGATAAAATGTTCACCATGGATGCCCTTAATAATGTATAAAACCGAACTGAATATTTTTAAAGAGAATTTAAAACTAAAAATATATTTGTGTGTCCCAGGTTGAGTAAATCCACTTTTAAATTTCATGTCCTAATCCTTACAACAGATGTAGGATAGAGAGAAAAATAAAAACCCATCCAATTACACTCTGACTTTGTTGAAAAACACTTAAAACACTTGACATAATTTCTAATGGTTCTGATGGAAGTGGAAAAAAAAGTTTAGTGGAAAGTGAAAATATGCATTTCAGGTTGCCTAAATCACCCATCTAGTACAGCTGCAACAGTAAAACATTCAGTTCTAATCTTACGCGGCCTTAAGGCTTTCAATTATTGGAAAACATCTCCCACTCTACAATCCATACTGTGGTGAACTACTGAAAATATTGCAGTGTGTTCAGTTTAACAGCATAGATACTGTTCTTCCTGTGTTGCATGTCGTAGTTCTTTCTAGATAACACTAAACTTATGTGCCTAATTTTGTTTTTTCCTGTTTTTAGTTTCCAATTACACATTAGGAAAATTTACTAAGGTCAAGATCAGCTAGTTCCGCCAATCAATGTCAATAGGGATCCACCTACCCAGAGCATTAAACTGTGTTTAATACAGTCAACACACTTCTTGCTAAAACTATTTATGACACAGTTTGGCCAGGTAGTATGGACTGAGTAAAAGCACTATTTAAAAACAAGCGTTTTCTACAGACTTACACAAAAACACAAGTTCTCAAACTACTCTAACATGGGCCCTGCTCCTGCAACCACATGAACAACTTTATGTGCATGATTAGTTCGATGGGACTACTCATAGGCATAAGTCTTTGCAGGATGAGGGCCAAACTGTCTTAGAAATCAATTTCATATATAGCTCTTTCTAAACAGACACAATTACACTATGCTTAAATATGACTGGACACAGGAGGCAATACTTCCTTTCAATCCTTTGAAATGTTAGTAGTAAATAGCAAAGCCTAGCCAAGAATGTAGACATTCACATTTCACCAACATATTAGTCTAGACTTGAATGGTGAAGTCAGTATCAGATGTACAACAACCTATGAGAAAACAAGTAGCTGCTCTGAGAAGTGTCGTGTTGTGTCAATGGAAGCTAAAATCAAATACACTAAAAGCTTTATCATCAAAATCTCTAAAATGTAACTGAAGAGAAGTACAATTTTACATTTGCCATTGCTTTTAGTAACATTTGTATTTTTCTCTTATTCCAACAAAAAAAAAACCCAAAAAACCCCTCTTTCCGCCAATCAACAACAACCAAAAGTCTCAGCAGAACTATACAACATTCTCTCTTCTTGGATCACAAATTTTAAAGTGATTTTAAAAGAAAATTAATTGCAAAAATAACTCTAATCAGTTCACTTCACCCATTAATGTTAACATGACAGGATACGTATTGGTTTTCAAAATGATGGTTTGGGAGAAAAAATAACTGTTATTTTAGCTGAAGGCAGAGCTTACAAACTAACAAACTATAAAGAGAGTTTTTGAAAATAAAAACAAAAATCAAATGCACCTATCAGTGTTTCATTTCAAATTTGAGACTTGTCACAAGAAAACATTCTTTCCACATAAAGTACAGCAGACTCACCAGATAAATAATGGGCACTCACCTTACCAACAGGGTAATCATCAGGTCATGAGCCACATTTATGAACCTGCAGAGTCACCTATCTAAAAGTGCTTCATGCTCAAATCTGAATTACGTTATAAGAAGCATGCTCCTAAAACATCAAACATTATTTTCCCCCCACTGGCTGACATGAAAGCTACAACAGTTTTACAGCAACCTTCAAGAATAAGAAGCCCTGTTCTTTCCGTAAAGTTATCTTTAAATAATTCTTTCCCAAAATTCTCAATGGCGAAGAACCTTACCATTGAGAACTATTTATTCATTTTAGTCCATGCTCAAATAGCATCCCACAAGCTTTCAAATTTTTCTCTTCAACAGGTGCCTCTGCTCCACTCCACTTTAGAAATCATAGCTTTCCACTCAACATCTGCCATCCAGGTATAGAAAACAGCTGTTTTTTTTTAAATAAGGAAAATGGGTTTACAGTTTCCAATTCATTTCCTCCTGTTTAACTGTCTTTGTAACTTTGGATGTCCAACAGAGACTCTGCTTTTCTGCTTAGTTCATTTGTTTTATATTCTAAACTTCTATCATTTTGTTTTAAATTTGAAATCCCTATACACATCAAAATAAATATGTCTGCTTAACTGGTCAATCCCATGAGCTGAAAGGTTTAAGGAATAGTTTATTCATTGAACAACCCTGAACTTTAAAAATAAAGAGACGGTGGAGGGTTATATTTTACTATTGTTTTAGCTCTGCTGATCTATGATATACATAAGGCTAGATTTTAATTACAGCTGGCAGATTTCATGATTCTCATATTTTGAAAAATAGTCCATGACTTTTGACATTTTCGAATTTTTGCACGAATGGATGGATGTAAGAGCAAACTGGTGAACAAATATCACAGAGAGTCTTGAGAGATGCCAAGTTAAACCCTGTATGACGTGAAGGCTAATAGAATGACCTCACTGCACATTAAGCAGTAGGAGCTGTTGTCTGGCTTGTAGGAAAAGGTGTGCGGCCCCCTTTAAGGCTAGACAGCCAGAGAGTGACTTGCTGCAGCAGCTTATCAGACCAGGTAAACAAGGGGAAACTGACCCATCCCATCCATCCACCCTCCGGTGACCGGAAGAGAGAGGAGACTATTTAGGTCCATGCTGGTGCAGGAAAAAGCCCTCTTTTACTTAGACCAGGCAGGGCAGCACGCTCCCTCCCACCCATGGAAACAGTTAAATACCAGGTTTTGTCACGATCCACTGTGGGGATTATATGCTAGTTGCTCCTCTCTTGGAGGGCTGGAAAGAAATTTTTTCCCTCACTGCCAGATTGGCCAAGGTGAGGTGCATTCCCCATAGTGGGTCTGGGGCTTAGTTGGGACAAACATGAAAAGGGCATTAGGCTATGATGTCTCAACTCATGATGTAAGTATGGGGCAAATGTCCAGTTCAGGTACTCTGTAGGGAAGGGATATGGTGATCAGATAAAATAAACTGGGAAAGACTTTAAAGGAGGTATCCTTTTAAGAAGCAGAAATGGGGGGTGGGGGGGATTTGGGGCTACTGGGATTGGTACAGCAGGGAGCCAACCCCCTCTCCTTTATAGCCCCCCCCCCCATAACCCTCATTTGAGAGGGAAGTGGCCAGGTCCTAATAGGTAATGGACATCCAAAGTTTGAAATCATTATGTTCAAATGAGGGTAGACTTTACAAAGACAGCCAAAGGGAGTTCCTCATTAATAGTCACAGGAGGAAATAAATTGGAAGCTGGAAACCCATTTTCCTTATTTTAAAAAAATAGCTGTTTTCGATTCCTGGGTGGCAGATGTTGAATGGAAAGCTATGATTTCCGAAGTAGAGTGGAGCAGAGGCACCTGATGCTGGGGATCTGGATGGGTAAAGGGAGGGAAACGCAGGTATGTGTAAATGATTATGGAATTACATGCACTTTATACTTTTATCTGCAGGATACTCTCTGACATTTAGAAATAAAATTGTGGTCTAATTAAACCACATCCAGTATCTCCTGTCCTGCTCTAGCATGGCCAAACAAAGAAGCAGCTCAGCAACAAACAATATAGTGACACAAAGGACGAGAATAAGGGACTGTTAGGGCCAAATCTTGCAGTCCTTAGTAAGGCTTAATTTTCAATTGCATTAAAAACTTTTATGTCAGTAAATATACTCCTTTTGGCATAGACTTGTTTTGTGGTACACACTCATGTCCATGGACTTTAGACATTTTAAAACTATATTCCCCAAAGTTCACCCTTTTCTTTATGATTACCTCCTTGACATTCAAAAAAAAAAAAACTACTGTGACAGAAATTTTTTTCATCTAAGTGGTTAAATAGTTGCTGCCAAGAATTTTCAAACACCATTTATCTGAATGTCAGCTGTGCACTCTGAATCCGAAATTCAGATAAAATGAATTTCCAGAATCTGAAAGATTTGGATGTCTCCTGAGCCAAAATAATTAGGGTTTATCTTTGTCACTATCACAAGATGCTCTTTGCTTCAAAGTAGATATTTTGATTTTTTTGGTAAATCTTCTGGAGATGAAGCTCTAGGAATTTACACCTACTATTATTTCCTGGTCTTTGGACAGATGCAGTAAGATAGAAACCAGAATGTACATTTTTGGCAAGATGCACAGAGACAGGTACAAACTTACAGTAGTAATGTAGCAGCTGTCCTAATGCCTTGTTTGCAGATGCGTTGACCACCCCTACATTTCAATTCCTAAATGTCAGACAGTAACCAGCTTTTTCCTTTAGTTACAAAGCATCAAGCTTTCCCTTAAAAACCTTCTGGTAACAATCACCTAGGTTGTTGAAACTTTTTTTGAAAAACAAAAGAGGTGTCATGAATAATAATAATAGTATTAGCTGATTGTACAGTAGTTGCAAATATTCTTCATTGTGTCCTAAGAGACCAGCTTACAATTTTATCCCCACCTTTCTGAAGACAATGGAACAAATTAACTGTTGGTGTAAATGGGTGAAATTCAATTGAAGTCAATGGAACTGCATTCAATTCTACCAGCAGTGAATTTAGCCCAGTGTCTAGAAGTCTAGATCAGTTATTGACATTTTCCGAAGACTACAGACCTCTATGCTTATTTACACTAAGGCCCCTTTGTAATTTATATGTCACTTGTACCCATTTTATGGCCCCCTAACACTGCCAGGGCATATTATATAAGAATTAGATAATATAGCTAAAGGAGAAAATAATCTGTGTGAATTTAGCAGTGTCTTCAAGGTCCTTTATATTGCACATTCTCTTCATCACTTTCACCAGATTCTTATATTATGGTATTGATGAATATATTGTACTGTGTTTGAATATGATTAATAGAGGACATGCATAAAAATATTCCTTTGGAATTTAAGATATTTTCATCTGCCTTTTTGGAACTGACCTACTATATGATCTTCTGACATTGAAAAAAACTACAAGGTACAGTATATTATCTCATTTCATATGTTAACCAAGATGAGGTGAGGCCTCATCGGGAGAACTGTGTCCAGTTTTGGGCCCCACACTACAAGAAGGATGTGGAAAAATTGGAAAGAGTCCAGCGGACGGCAACAAAAATGATTAGGGGTCTGGAACACATGACTTATGAGGAGAGGCTGAGGGAACTGGGATTGTATAGTCTGCGGAAGAGAAGAATTAGGGGGAATTTGATAGCTGCTTTCCACTACCTGAAAGGGGGTTCCAAAGAGGATGGATCTAAACTGTTCTCAGTGGCAGCAGACGACAGAACAAGGAGTAATGGTCTCAAGTTGCAGTAGGGGAGGTTTAGGTTGGATATTAGAAAAAACTTTTTCACTAGGAGGGTGGTGAAACACTGGAATGTGTTACCTAGGGAGGTGGTGGAATCTCCTTCCTTTGAAGTTTTTAAGGTCAGACTTGACAAAGCCCTGGCTGGGATGATTCAGCTGGGGATTGGTCCTGCTTTGAGCAGGGGGTTGGACTAGATGACCTCCTGAGGTCCCTTCCAACCCTGATATTCTATGAACCAAGAATAAGGAAGCAGCCTTCCTTCTATGGGATTTCTCTCTATCCCCACTTTCTTTAGTGCAAACAATTATAGACAAGCTCCTCTTTGAACTGCTAATTTTTTAGAGGTCATTCAGCCCATAATTTCAGGTCCTAGTCACTATCCTGATGGTCCTTCTTATGAAATTGGACCCAGTGGGAATGTTTTTCCCCTCTGCTTAGTCTATGGGTCAGCATTTTCCTTCCCTTGTACTTCTTAATTCCCTTAAGTGGCAATTATTTAAGGCACAGTTAGAGAAGGTACAATCTACATTCATCCAATAAAACCTAAATATTAAAAAGGACAGAAAAATCCAATCTGGTTACTAAGGATATATGGAACAGCATTTAGGATTTGAAAGGTACCAAAGATCAGGCAAATGAAAAAATGGGAAAAATTATAAAGAACTATTGGAAGTATAATGTAAATTAGAAAAGTAAAAAAGAGAAATATGTGTCAGATAGACAAAATATCTTAATTACAAAAGGTGAATAACCAAGATTCAGTCAAGAAATACTGGTCTGGTATACATCTAATCGGAGAAAGCAAACAAAAGGAAATCCTAAATAAAAACTTTTTAGGATGGAGTGCCAATGTTTAGTTAGTCTAGATGCATCAGACGAAGTGGGTATTCACCCACGAAAGCCTATGCTCCAATATGTCTGTCAGTCTGTAAGCTGCCACAGGACTCTTTGCCAGTGTTCAGTGAGTCACCAAAGTGATTATTGTTGACGGCCCAGCTACTCATTTTGTTTCCGTCTAGCAAAGCACTTGAGCATCTACATAACTGATTTCAGTGGACTGCTCACATGCTTAAAGTTACACACATGCTTAACTGCTTTGCTGGATCAGGGCCTATTTATTCATGTAATTCAATCACTAAAAGCCAATATTCAAGACTTGAGATGATACTGAGTTGGAAGGCAAATGAAAGCAAATTGCATACAAATGTATACCTATCAGTTCAGTTATAGCAAATAGTATACTTTTTCAGTGCAGGTAACTGTATGGTAGTATAAGCATCTAAAAGGAAACGAAGAAGGAAAATATGCAATATGATCAGGAAAGAGACAGGAGCACTGCTGAAGGACAAAATAAAAAGCAGGCTCTGTACAATGTACAGCTGTAGTGATAAAGGCCAACAGGTGGTGATATTATGTAGGCAATAATATACACTAAAATGTGGTTATACGGAAATATAGTGCCCCCAGGTCTTGGGAGCACTGTCAGTTTAAACGATCAAGAAGTGCAGTCATCTCTTCATAATTGTGATCACACTAAATATTGTTATGCTTTTATATTAAATTTAAGCTGGTATTTACAATTAAACCTGTAGTTTGACATTCTTCTTAAATGTTTTATTTATCTTATCAATACATACACTTTGCTCACATGAATATAGAATGACTATATTTCCTATGAATCCACCATAACTTCAGATTGTGTAATGGATTGGGATATCCATTAATAAAAGAGTTTTTGCTAATAAGAAAACAAATTAATATTTTAGTAGTTTGGTGCAGTCTACATTACAAAAAATCTGTATGACTCCAATGAAATAGTAGGTGTAGCTTTATTTCTGAATTCATATCTTTCTAGGAATAGTTCTTTATTTCATTGTTTCCTTCTTGTAACTTTTTTCTGACTATTCTAATTGTCTGTTGTTGTATTTTATCTTTTCATAGTATTTGAAAACACTAATTCAACACTAAACTATAATTTTATTATTTAAATTTATTGTATACTATTTATTATGCATATTTATACTCTAGCAAAATTCAACATTCATGTCTTTTCCAGTTGTGGTGACTTGTCTTCAGGGAATTCTTGTACATCTACATTATAATATTTCAGCTTTGCGTTTAAAGTTTTATGTTAAGTACATACTAGTACATTTTTAGCTCCAAATAAGGTAATAAAATAGTGTTTGATATGTTCCGCATGAAGGATGAATTTATCTATAAATGTAATGGACTAATAGCTTGCCTAGAAGAGGAGTCTGATCATCTTTTAATCAATGATTCTGCCATCTATGCAGGATGGGAAATGTTTTTTTGTGCACTCCAGCTGGAGCTCAGCACATGGTTGGCAACTTGAGAAGTTTTCAGAGCAGATGCTTTGTTACAGCCTAGTCCCCTGAGAGTTGTGGTATGACTGCTAAAGAGGTCAGGTACAACACATAGTTTAGGAGACGGCTGAGTATTTCTAGGGGTATGCTACATAGGGTAGAGACTATGCTAACTACTGGCTGCAGAACCACATTCAACCATGCTATGGTAGTATATTTTGAAACAAGTAAGGGAAAAAAGGAGGGCTATCTGGCTAGCCTTAGCTCAGAGACATAGAAGACACCAGTACCCTCCGCAAAAGGTCAATAAGCCAAAGGAGACCTTTCAACACACCACAGAGGCACAGGTTGTTCAGGAATAAAGGCTCACCCTGGAAGATATCATATACTCATGTGATGAGCTCAGGGTAGGCCTGGAGAGTGCAGCCCAAAGGATGTGGATCCTGTCAGTTCCCATCAGGATCACTACTACCCTTGGTATCCCAGAGGACAATCACAGACTGACATGTATAAACCAATCTAATCCCTCATTCGACCTCTGACACTTTCTAAATGCCATGGTGACAAGGACTAGAAGATAATCTGTGAAACTGGGACATGGAAACAAGTTTGAGGGGCTGCACACTCATCAGTCTTCTACAGAAAAATCCACAACAAACAGTGATGGTGACATAACTCTGGGCCTCGGTTTTACAGCATTAGGAAGGACAGAGTTTAAAAATGGAGAATTCAGAGTGTCAAGATGTTAATACTGGGAGATGTTCATATAGTTTATGTTATGTAGCAAGCACCCTTGAGGACCAAGGTATATATAGAGGGACATGGACTAGAGCACACAGATATGTGGCAATGTTGCTACATGAAGTGACAGAAACACTCACATAGCCCTGGTGTGATCATTAGAATGGTTTCCTTAATGGTGGACACAGGAATGCTTTGTAGGACTTAACTCTCCCATGAGGTCTGCATAGGAAGTTAACAAGTACAGTGCTACTGCCAGTGCTAGCCATCTAATGGGCTGATGAGGGAGGCAGCCATGGACCTGCACTCACTTCAGCACCTCTAGTTGATGGAAGAATGGCGCACAGGCTGACAGTAGCTCCCCCTGCTCCATGTCACTCATCAGCAATACCTGTTCGCTGATCTGACTGACAGGATGAGGTAGCTGTAAAAGGAATTCAGCTCAGCCTTTGTTGCTTTGCAATAGTGGCTACCCAAACCACATATGCAGCTTATAGTGAGGGAAAGGAAAAAAAGGCTCCGTGAGCTCAGCAAGGTTTTACCCCACCTGCTATTTAAAAAGGCCAACGCCTATAGGTAGGACCCTACCAAATTCATGGTCCATTTTGGTCAACTTCATGGTCAGAGAAATTTAAAAATTGTAAATGTCGTGATTTCAGCTACTTAAATCTGAAATTTTACAGTGTTGTACTTCTAGGGGTCCTGACCCAAAAAGAGTTGTGGGGTGGTTGAGGTACTGCTACCCTTCCTTCTGCGTTGCTGCTGGCGATGGTGCTGCCTTCAGAGCCAGGCAGCTGGAGAGCGGCGGCTGCTGGCCAGGATCCCAGTTCTGAAGGCAGAGCTGCTGCCAGCAGCAGCATAGCAGAGGTAAGGATGGCATGGTGTGGTATTGCCACCTTTACTTCTGTGCTGCTGTCTGCAGAGCTGGGCCCTCAGTCAGCAGCCGCCACTCTCCAGACGCCCAGCTCTGAAGGCAGCAGGGCAGAAGTACAGATGGCATCGTTTGGTCTTGACACTCTTATTCTGTGCTACTGCTGGCAGGGTGCCCAGCTCTGAAGACAAGAGTGGCAATGCTGCAACCCCCCTAAAATAATCTTGCAATCCCCCTGCAACTCCCTTTTGGGTCAGGACCCTCAATTTGAGAAACGCGGCTCCCCCCCATGAAATCTGTATCATATAGGGTAAAAGCACACAAAAACCCAGATTTCATGGGGGGAGACCAGTTTTCATGGTCTGTGATGCGTTTTTCACAGCCATGAATTTGGTAGGGTCCTACCTATACGTCATTCCTATACAGAGAAAGATACTGTCAGGTGGCTGTTTTCTCAGGCATATAAAGCCTAGTGCTAGAAGTGGGTGACAAAATAATCAAATGAATTTTACATAGCTTAATTTTCTGTGAAACGCAATACAAAGTAATGTACATAGGTTGCAAGAAACCTAGTTTCCTCCTTTACAAACGGAAAATCATTTATTCTAGGTTTTTATTTCAAGCACACACTAAAATTACTGTTCTTCACTAAAGAGGAAAGGGACTGCCTGCCAATCAATCTGACATGCTATTGAAAGACTGGCACTAATGGCTGTGCCAAGAGCGAACCTGTTTGAAGCAGAGCTGTTGCTGCTGCTGCTGCTTCTTCTCTTTTACGTAAACCAGCCAAAAAAAAATGTTTTATCTAGCTAGGAACCCAAGCAATATTCTGCTAAAGTAATAGTTTCTAGTTGTCTTGAGTATCTATCATAACAAAGACCGATTTTTTATTTTGTTTTTAAAATTACGGCATTTAAAATGTATTTTACTCTTCTGTGGAAATATAAAATATCAATATCAAGTACCAAGGAAAAACTTAAACGTGGCTGCAAACAAGATTATATATCCATGGCAAGAAATATAGTTTTGTATATGTACCAAATCGGCTTCTGTATGTCAACCTGTTAATTAATATGTGGCATATGATTTAATGTTTACTGGTTTGATGAATTCAAATACATGAGGTGAAATTAAACTGGTTTGTGTAAATTTTCATTATTCAATTCCCCTGCCTCATTTTCCTATTTTTATTTTCTAATGTAACGGTTAGAAAAAAGATGTTGAAGAAAAAGGGAGTGAGAAAAGAAACAAAAATATTAAGAACAGAAACAAAATTGCCAGAACAATAGTGTAATTGTTACGTTATGAAATTGTGTGTATTCAATTCACATTCTGAATAAGAGTGCAATTTCCACTTGGTAATACAGTTATACCTTGATAAAATCACATAATAGATCATACTATAACTTTTAGCAATCAATTTTTCCCCTTAATAATTTGATAAATGTAGCTGTCAAGTGGGATAAAGATCACAATTTTATTTGGGCTTAACTATTTGAACTTTCAGGATTCCATTCATGAATATTGCAACCGTTACAACTGATAGGATCACGATTTTGTCCCTTGTTGATGATGTAATCACACTGAAGTTTGCCTGTGTAACCTTGTTTCTCAGAAGCGAAGGAAACTGCAAGAGAAATTTATGTGGGGCGCAGAAGAGTACAAAGTTTTGGAAGGCTTACTAGAAATAGCTTAGAAAAAGGATTCCTATATTTATCAGTGAATGAAACTTCGTTGGAAACTTTTCCTTTTATTCATCATACTCTGGAAAGAATTAAAAACACAGATATAGTACTTTCCTCCTAAACCAGGATAGAAAAGAGCAGGATGAAGGCCTGACGTACTAATCAGATGATTCATTGAACTGCCTTCCCATGAATTTCTGATCTAAGGAGCCAGTAATACAGTAGGGATATTGCCAACAAAAAGCCTGCATTTCAATTGGGTTCTTTTAACATCCTTTTTTTAATGAATGTTCTCACATATTTTATGGAGAATTTAAGCACATACTAGAAGGAAAATTATTTCAGGCAAGTATATCTGCAGTCAGATAAAGGGCTTGTCTACATGGGGACGCTCATCCAAATTAACTTTTAAAGTGAATTAATTAAACCCCTTTCAACCCCTGTATGAATGCTGTTACTCAGAATTAAAGTGTCCTTAATTCGGTTTAGCTTAATTCACATCCAAATTAATCTTTTCATTTTTTTTTAAATATGCTATATGGAGCTTTATGTGCTCAAAGTTCCATACAAATAATTAATCATAATAGCGACGTAAATTAAGCATTCCTGCAGCTATTTTACAGATGAGGAAAAGGAGGCAGAGAGCAAGCTCACACAAGTCAGTAACACAGCAAGGATTAGAACTCAGGATCTTCTGACTTCCAACCCCCCTGCTCATTCTTGGGGATCATGCTGCAAGCAAACAAACAAACAAACATGACAGGAGAAAAACTCATAGGACCATCATGCTTCCAACCTTCCATTCCTAGGAAAAAATCACTGAGAAAGTATTGACAACCAAGTCCCAACAACATGTGACATGTGCCAACATTCTGGATGTTTTGCAATCAGGCTTCTGTGGAGAGAACAGCAGAGACAACATGGGAGCACGAAAGGACAGCCTCTTTATGACTATGGATAGTGATCACATCTCAGTACTCATACAACTTGACAAGCTTTCGAAACAGTTGTCCACATTTGCATGACACAGCTAGTTTCCCTACAATAGCATCATTCCTCTCCAACAACACCAAGAAAATAGCGATAGGTAAATTGTTCCTCTTCCCTCAAAGAAGCATTTTACCTTCACTTTTAATATTCAGAAAAATGGTGAGATGCTATGATCTGTGCTGCCAATGATATACTGGTGACACCAAGATGTACATCTAAGTATTCTTATAAGATGTCACAATGCTTACAAGAAAATAGCTCCTAGATGAAGAAGAAGTGGTTCAAACTGAACCCAGGGTAATATCCACCATTAATACTGCTCAGAAAGGGTGAAACACTTTGAAAAACGAGCTGGGATACTGTTCCCCCACAGCTTCCATCCAAGCCCTTCTGCTTCCCCCGGTGCAAGGCTTCCTGGTCAACTCATTATTCAACCTGAATGATCATGTAGCATCAGTGGTGAAAAATATTTTCCTCTTCCTCCAGGATGCTTGGAAATTTCACCCTGTACTCCCAGACAAGCATCTGCCACAGAGATCCAGGCATTTGTCACCTCCCAACTGGACTTCTGTAATACATTTTTCCTGATGCTGAAGGTTGATGCAATGCAGAAGCTTCAGCTTCAGCAGAAAGTGGCCACCCACTTTCTTAATGAGAAATTACTCTAAACAGATCAGCCCTGTGTCTTGGTCTTTCTATTGGCTCTCAATCCACTTCTGTTACTAGTTCAAGGTCTTGGTCCTGATCTTCAAATTCCTTAACAGGTGAGAACCTGATTACATCAGAACTACAATTCTAGCCATAGACCACCAAGATAACTGAACTCCTTTGGGTCAACATGGCTTAAGATGCCCAACACAAAGTATCTGAGAGCCGGAGATAAAAAAAAATTCTTGATCAAGGCGATTTGGCTGTGGCATAATTTTCAGAGAAGCTTAGATTAATCCACAGCTGAACTGTAGGGCACAGTGCAAGATCTTTCTCTTTGATAGAGTCCTTTTTCCATAACTGAAAGTATTAGACACATAAAAAAATGAAAAAACCACCCAAACAAAATCCAGCCATGAATACCACTCACTCTTCTTCCCACAAGGACTCTTGACACTACAGTGATGTGGACTATAGAAAACCCTAGAATATTTCAATGAATCAAAAAGGCAAATAGCTACAAACCTTTCAAAAGTCTTCCCTTTGACCCCTGCCGATACCAAAGAGAAAGCAGGCTATAATTGTCAAGCAGTGCAGAAGAGGGCATGTATGACTGATGGGAACCAGTAAAAATCTTCCAAGGGGCTCATGTGGAAACACTTTAAACACACACACTCTATGAATATTTGAATTTTTGAATTTTTAGATTGTAAATTGGAGGGCAGGGACTGCCTTTGTTTGTGTTTTGTATGAAGCCGAGAGCATCAATGGCTCTTAAATAAATAATAAAAATCATAATATATTCTTAAAATCTTCTTGCTAATAAATATCTACAATACACTTCAAAATTATTAACAAGCACATCTTGGCATGGTGCATATTCTTCCTTAATACTTCTGGAAGAAGAATGAGTGATGTTGCAGACAGCCTTTCCATTGATCCTATTTGTAATTATTACCGGTAAGCATTAGTTGACGATAAAGCTGGAACTTACTGTGTCCTCAGTTTTTACTTCGTCAGTAATACCACTCATGGGAAGGGGATAAAATGAAAGTGCTATACAGTTGTAAAAGGACAGATCAGAGTTTTTTCTGGTGCACTGTAAATAAAGAGAATATTGACTACAAGAGTAAGATTATTACTAGCTCATTTAGAATAATATCAAAAGAGGTCTAAATGGCACATTTACCTAACCCATTAGCACTTTTCAGTTGGAACTTGAAACAGCTAATAAGATATCAAAAGTTAGAAGTCAGTGAGTCACTCTGTAAGTGAATCAGAAGTGAGAATGCTATTAACCAAAGGATGTCATCAAAAGAGCCACCACCAGAAAACCATTAACAAAGAGACTGTTTCATCATGACTCCAGATCCCTCTCTCAGATGATTTTTAATTTGTAATTACAGATCTCTGTGTGTTTCTCAGTTATAACAATGAAAGATCATATTCCTTACATGAGAAACAAATGATCTTCCCATTACTACAAATATCGGCTGCTAGCCTCCCTTAACCTAGTTCTAAAGTAAACTTTTTCCCCTCTGTCCTTGGATAGTTGTAAAATCTATCATCTTGCTATGAATGTGAACCTTTTAGCAAATAAATGCTTATTGTGATTCACTGGATTTCTGCTCACAAAATTCCCAGTGCATAAATACTGCAGATACTAGAGAAAGTGGGCCAGGGAATACTTCAAGAGTAAGCATAAAACACTTCCAGGATTTTATACTACTGCATGATATTATACAGTAACACCCATAGTGAAATTTTCAAAACCAGAA
Organism: Eretmochelys imbricata; assembly: GCF_965152235.1. Classification (NCBI taxonomy): domain Eukaryota; kingdom Metazoa; phylum Chordata; order Testudines; family Cheloniidae; genus Eretmochelys; species Eretmochelys imbricata. The sequence goes on along the minus strand of NC_135573.1, from coordinate 100,375,126 downwards.
TTGTATGAAAAACTGTATATAAATAAAATAGTTAAATAATCTGGTTGACATATAGCATTTGGGTTAATATGGACTATGTTTTAAGTGAATTTGTTTCAGCGATGGACTGGAGTTAAAACAGAACCTTTCATAAGCACATTTTTAAAAAAAGGTCTGCTGTTCAAATACAGGGCCTTTTAAAGACTAAGTAGAAAGGATTAGAGAGAAAAAATATTCTCTTTGATCACTACTGCTGTAAGAGGTGTACGGGTATCTGTTGTGGTTTACTAAGGAATATAGTTGTAAGATTTTGACTTTGTGGCAATTTATGTATTAATTCTTTGAGTTAGGAAGGATTTCAAACATTCCAAGTAGATTGGGCCACCACTGCTCAACCCCACCTCACTCCTACGGATATAGAGATTTCTGCATGCAGCGCTACCCCCCGCCCCCACTACTGGCCTCTCCCCAACAAGTATGGCTCCATCAAGACACCTATAATGTCACATTATAATGTCACACTAGTAGCTATGTGGCCGAGTTTGTTAGGAGTTAGAGTTACTTCACACAGAATTAACTGCCAATTGAAAATCCAACTGGATACCTCTACCATCTCCAAGGCAAACTGCTGTTGGATTCTGTGGGTCCATTCCCTGCTGTGCCCCAAATGTATCCTGCAGCTCTGATACTGCTGAGCTCTGGCAGAGGGGCTTCTGAAGGGTCCCAGGAAGTGCAGTACAATGACATAAACCTGGTACTTTCCTCACAAGTGAGATCCATGACTTGTAGTTCCATTATACTCAAGATGATTTTGCAGAGGGGATGATTTTGCTCTTACAAAACAGCATTAGAACAAATGAAAGAGAAATACAGTCAAGTGAAACTAGGAGAAAAAATTGGTTTATGAGACACTTATACTCAAATTATCCTAAAGGGCTTTATAAAGTAATTAAATATTGCTATTGTGGTTTCTCTGTAGGCAAATACAACAACCAGTAAATGATCAATAACATGAATTGGACACTGACACCAGTGTTATTTTGGCAAGGATTGTTAGCCAGGATACCAAAGTTATCCCCCTATTCCTTTGACCAAGTCTTGTGAAATCTTTAACTCTCAAATCGACAGCCATCAGAAATGGGTCAAAAAAGCTTGATTCAACATCTGACCTGAAGGTATGGTGGCACCTGTAAGCTCTCATGAAACTGCACTTCCCAGAAGGACAGCATGGCAACCTATATGAAGTCACAGACAATTTCTAGAGATGATCTTTCTGCAAATGATATTGCGGCACACTTTTCTGTGTACCAATTCTGAAACAGACATTACTTAACAACATATAATTCTTACTAGTCACTGGTACATTTACAAATATCCTACTATGTCTCTAGCACTACAGGGTTTCTCTAATTGAAGAAATAGAGAACCACTGGTACAAACCATATTTATGACAATTTTCTCCCTGTTGCTAAGACAATCAGGGTAAAGAGCCTCATCACAGTAAGCAGCAATGAATAATTCACTCACATACACATACGCTGCTGCATAGACAGTTGGTGAACTTAGAAAGTTTATACAGGTTTGAAAGTTTCTATAGGTTCTACCAATATTCTCCATTACATATATAAAGAATCTCTCTCAAAACCGGTAAAAGTATTCAATATGGAAGAAAATATGTTATGTGTGACTGCTATAATAAGAGATTATAATGTCTGGATATAGGCTTCAAGTCCAATATTCATTTCCTATTATGTGAAACATGATCTCTTGTCTGACATATGTGAAATTGGTATTCAGCCAACTGGACTTTTGTTTGCACATTCAGGTTTTATCTAATATGTGCTGAAATGGCATGATGAGTGGTTCCAGAATGGACAAAAAGAAAAGGAGTACTTGTGGCACCTTAGAGACTAACCAATTTATTTGAGCATAAGCTTTCGTGAGCTACAGTGGAAAGTGTAGAAGATCTTTTTATACACACAAAGCATGAAAAAATACCTCCCCCCACCCCACTCTCCTGCTGGTAATAGCTAATCTAAAGTGATCACTCTCCTTACAATGAATGTGTATGATAATCAAGTTGGGCCATTTCCAGCACAAATTCAGGTTCCCCCCCCCCCCCACAAACCCACTCTCCTGTTGGTAGTAGCTTATCACTTTAGATAAGCTACTACCAACAGGAGAGTGCGTTTGGGTGTGGGGGGGGAGAAAACTGATTTGCTCATTATTTCTATACCTCACATTATTTTTATTTGTTTAGCTCTCTCCCCTCCTTGTTCTTTCTTTTATTTATTTTTATATTCTGTTGGTATCTAATTTTGAAAGTAAACTCTTTGGAATAAGGGACCATGTGTAGTTTAAATCTCTGTAAAGAACCATGCAAAGTAATGGTTCTATACAAACCTTGTAAAAATAAATAATAATAATAATAAATTATAGACAACAAAGCACAGAAAAATCTTAATTCACATTTGTGGGCGAGTCCCTTGATGTCCCTGATAATAGACCAAGATCCAGCAAAGCACTTAACACTTGCTTGACTTCAAGTACATGAGTATCTTATTAACTTCAATGGGACTACTCACATACTTAAAGTTTAAGCAGCTGGTTATGTGGTTGCTGGATAAGGGCCACAGCACCCCAGTGCAGTGCTATGAATACAGAATATAAGCATTTTTTGTCTTAACAGCCTGTAGTCTATAGTAACTTTCTTTGCGTGTACTTTTTTTTGTTTTTTGAGGGGCACAGAAAAGGATGCTTTCATCTAGGATAGTAAAGGACCAGAATGCACTCTGACACTAACATTCACACAAAGGTAAGCAGAAGCAGGAAGAGAAAAAGCAGACTGTGGTGTCGCCCTGTTGCACTATTTCATGAAACCATCAACATCCTATTTATTTTTTTTTTTAACTCTAGCAGCTTCTTGTTCACGTACTATGAACAAAGTCTGCTTCTCTGCAGTTATACTGCACAGTGTTATCAGCTGATTTTTGTGAACTCGTAGGCATTTTGAAATACTGTACTAATTTAGCATCTCATTTCCTGATGTCATTATGTTGTTCCACCTTTTTTCCTTAATAAGAACACAAAATATAAACAATACTTTTTCTACACAAATTCATCCAGGTTTCAAAGGTGGCATTCTAAACTGGATGGGAATATCTCCCGTTTACACATGTAAACGCAGAATTTGTGTGTGAAATGCAGATGGGTCTTGATACTAAATACATCACCTTCATCCCTTAGTGAAATCTTGAAGTGGATTGAGTCCATTTTAAAATCATGCTTTTCTTCAGAATAAATGATAGCAACATAAAGGACCCAGAACTTCTATTGCAATCATTTAAGGGTGCTCATTTAGAAAAGTGATACATCTGTATACAAACAGGAGAATAGTCTTACCAGCATGCAAGTAAGCTAGATCAGGATTTTCAATGTCAGGATGCAGCTCCTTCAGGTGGTTGCGAAATTCCACTGGGACATTGGTTCCATAGTCACATTTGGGGCAGTTATACATTTTTACTCCTTCATGCTTTCCTGTGTGTAAGATATGCTTACGGATATTTTCAGCGCAGTTAGACCTAAAAGGTGAAAAGAAAAGAAAGAGTTAAGTTATATTATGTAAGCACCCATATGCAGGAAGGAAGACCATCCAACAGTATTCAGGCACTGAAAATTAAATCCTGCTGTTATTATGGAGAGGCAGTACGGTCTCAGAAGTTAAGGTAGTAACTAGCTTTCCATTTTATGCCAGATTCTGACATACTCTTAACTTGCACAGAAAACATGTCTTCCAGCTGAAATCTCTGGAAGTGCGGAAGTTTCTGATTAATTATGAATCTGGAAGGTTAAGAATTTAACAAAACGAATAGGTTTTTTTACCTTTGCAAAAGTCTTCTAATGTTTTTGGGGAGTGTGAGTAGGGAACATAATACCTTAGCCTAGCAAAACTGATTATTATTTGTTTGGCTTTTTTGAGCACCATGCCTTTAACTAGAGTCTAGGTGCAGGTAAGCATTGATGCTTATATTTAAAAGTTCACATGGAGTTCACATGAACCTTTACTACAAAGTTCATAGACCCCATCAGAGTCTTTGCAACTGATTTTGTAAGGATAGTCCATTAACTCCTTCAGAGTTTATAAACTCTACATAGTGATCTTGGGAGAGGTTATGTGTGTCAACTTTTCAAAGGCGTGCATGCCTAACTTTTGCATACGCACATGCATACACACACACACACCCTGATTTAAATCAGGGTTTTTCTGCCCACACAGGAGTTGGAATGTACAGAAGTCAGAGATGCGCGATACATTTCACGCACTTGAAAAATTCGGGCTGAAAGGTTTTTAACCTCATTTCCAAAAACGAGTGAAGGGTGGCAGTAATAATGAATTTATATCCAAAAAAGTTTACCAAAATTTCCATCCCAAGTTTATCCTTCAATTAGAATTTCCTGACTATTTAGTATGTATGAATTTAAAACAAAAACCCTACATCATCCTAAAAAAGTTTTCTAGCAGAAGTAATTGATATACGTTACCTGTATCAAAGCAAGGAATATAAGTGCTTCCATTTATTTCAGTTTGGGAATACTTTATTAGTACTATAGACTCTATTTTCCCCTACTTATTCTACATGTCAGCAGTTAAAGGACACTAACTTTACTCAAAAGTTAAATGGAAACTGTATAAAATAAGTTTCAAATGTGAATGGAAAAGAAAATATACAAATAAACAACATTTAAAATAAGTTCTAATAAAATGAGGATATAGTTCATGACACTAAAGGTGGCATTCAGCCCACACCTGCCTATGTGGGAGCTTTGAGAATCTGGGCACCTATATGGAAACTAACTATTTCCTTAGATGAACTCTAAGGCATTATGTAAAAATTGTTCTTTCAATACTTTGAAAATATTTCTGAGAAATATGAAAGCTCTACAGAAACTTAAGAGTTGTGAAGGAAATATAGTCTGCTCAAGTTGTGTGCATGGGCAGTGCTACATCATTTGATCTCTGAATTTGTTCAAACTACTGTAAACTGTGCCACCTTAAAGTCTCATTTGTTTGACCATGATTAAAAGTTCTGTGACTGAAAACAGCAATGTGCTGATCAACTCATCAATTGAAATGTTTGAAATGTTGAGCACAGAAAGGCCTAATCATAAATTAGGAATAAGAAATCATAGGACATTACAAATGGTATCCCTTATTAGTTTGCAATGCAGCGATTGTGCTAATAAAATAACCCATTAAGGTGACAACTCACAAATCCATGCACTTTTGAAGCCAAGTAATACCCTTAAATATGACATGACAATAATGTACTGCATATAAAATGTTTTTTTAATTATTCACTGTGCCTTAACTGCCTGTTGCATTATCAGTCTCGTCCCTAATGCTTGGCAAATACATTATTCCATATCTGATATACAAAACATCAAACATTGTATTTCATATTATGCTTATGGAATTTAAATCAAATGTCTGTGACTTTAAGAAGTACTGTATCTGCACTAAAATGGTGGCATTATAAACATCTAGCTAAATATTATAGTGTTGCAATAGTGATGATAGTTAAGCATCTGACAGCCTTTGTGTTATAAACTCCACTTTCAGGAGTTTATAAACTCTGAGATAAAAAAGATTCCCTTTATACTGAAATTTAACAATGAAGAACTCAGCCCAGAAGGAATTCTTCTGCCTCAAAAATTTGAATAAAGTCAGACTTTGGGTTTTTAGCTCAGCACTTGAGTTATATAAGCCAAATAAATAAACACAGCTTTTAAGAGACTGGCCTGCATTCCAGTAACACTATCATAATTTCAGAGTAGCAGCCGTGTTAGTCTGTATTCGCAGAAAGAAAAGGAGTACTTGTGGCACCTTAGAGACTAACCAATTTATTTGAGCATAAGCTTTCGTGTGCTACAGCTCACTTCATCGGATGCTTATGCTCAAATAAATTGGTTAGTCTCTAAGGTGCCACAAGTACTCCTTCTCTTTTTACTATCATAGATATAATTTAAATTAAATTATTACTATTATTCTTTAATATGAACAAGTGTGTTTTTGTCTATATAAGTTATTTCCTATTTTGAATGAATTTATGTATGTGCGGCAATCTTTGACTGGGCATTCACAGAATGGATATTCCTGGTACAGAGTGAAGTAGTTTGCAGTTATTGTCTATAGATATGTGAAAATGCTGTCATACAGGAGTGGAGTGGAAACTTTCCCTCTCCCCTTTCTTCCATGCAATGAGTGCTGCTACAAGGCATGGACGGGGTAGATGAAAAGTTTCCCCGGCCCCATTAGAATGCTGTTACAGGGCATTGTGGGTGTTGTTTGGAGTCTTCATCTCCCCACGATTGCTGCAGGTGATGATGAGCAGGGAGATGGAGCCTTTTCCTCAAGTTAGGCTGCAGATGGAGGGAGAATGGTCTCACTTGTATAAATCATGTACAGTGGTACAGACACTGTAAGTCAGTAGCTTCCAACAGTTCCATAGTGGTATCTGAAATGCCATAATTAGCTTTTTGTTCATAGGAAAGGAAAATACTATGGTAAATGTTATGGAGTAAAGGATGACATTTAAATAGTGGTCAGATTGTCTGAAGTTTTCTTGATCATTTACTTTTTATCCTTTCCTCTCTACCTTTACTTCTAAAAGCTTAGTCCATATCTCAGTCTTTTCTTTTTTGTGGCCAACTGTTTGAACATGAAAAGTGGAAGTATTATTCTTTTATACTCTCAGATTCCCCCTTTCTAGTATTTCTGCTCTCAAGTACTTCTCTCACACTCACACCATACACGCCACCCAGTCCTCTGCCCCTAAGTGCTACCACTGACTTCTACTATTCACTTCACATCTCCTATTCTGTCCTTATGCCTTATGTCATCCACTAAGAGCCAAATTTTTAAACTGAGGTGCCTAAATCCACATTATATAATCTCTATATACCTATATGAAGATTTTAGGTACCTAACTAGGGGTCAGAGATTCAGTTATCCAAAGGTGCCTAAATGTGGATTTAGGCACCTAACTCCAGACACAAAGTTGTGAAATAGAGCTTTGTGTGCCCTTCCTCATCGCTAAGTGCTTCTTTAAAAGCCACTTCTTTTGAAGAGGTCTTCCAGTGTTGATCACCATATTGTGATAGTACCCTCAACATCTTGTGTTCGATTTTTTTTGTCCCATATAGTGTATTTGTCTGCCAGATTTTGAGATTGTAATCTCTTGGGGCAGTGCTTTTTGTGTGTGTTTGTAAAATATTATGTATATTTGTGGTTCTATATAAATAATAAATATTAACACAAAGAAGAGACTTCTAGAGTTGGCAGAAGAGAACTGGAGAGAGTTCCTGCAGGGTATGCTCAGAGAAACTAAGCCAACAGACAAGCTATTTCTATGATTTTATCACAATGTATTATAGCAAGGCTTCTCAAACTGGGGGTCATGACCCCTCAGGGAGTTGCGAGACTATTACACGAGGGGTCCCGAGCTGTCAGCCTCCACCGCAAACCCCGCTTTGCCTACAGCATTTATAATGGTGTTAAATATATAGAGTGCTTTTAATTTATAAGGGGGGGGGAAAGGGGTCACACTCAGAGGCTTGCTGTGTGAAAGGTGTCACCAGTACAAAATTTGAGAACCACTGTATTATAGGATATCCCTCAAAAATTTCCTGCGATTTTAGCCCTGGATTACATTGTAGGCCCACATCATCACTATTTTAACTAACTAATTACTCTCTCACCCCATTTAAAGGGCAAACTTAATATGTGGTTTAAAAATATTCAGTTCTACATTTTATGATTAAAGCTAAGTTACTCTGGCCTATATTTTAAAAATGTATTTAGGTGTTGCTCTGCTCAGCGTTGCAAAGTCTAATTGACTTAGGAGCCTTCATCTAATTTGAGACTCTTAGTAGGTCTACACTTAAAACACTGCAGCAGGTGCAGCTGCACCGCTGTAGCGCTTCAATGAGGACACTACTACTCCTACAGGAAAGCTTCTCGCATTGACGTACTTAATCCACCTGTTACCTTGCACTCCATATGATTTTATGAAAATATGCTAATGAGTGTGAATATAATGTAACTAGAATATGCTTCATGAAAAAGGTCTCTTGTAAGGTATCATAACTGAGTGTGGTCATCCTATTTGTATAAATGTATCATTCTTGTACCTGAAACTAGAAATATGAAACATAAATCTGAGGTCCTATTGTAATTATGCAAAGAGTGGGCCATTCATTAATGGTCGTTGGGAATCTTGATGGCTCCCCTCAACTAGGACAATTGGTTGTAAATGGCTCTGTTTACTTGCAAGCCTTCCTGTGAATCAGGCCAGAAAGAATGAAGGCTTGAGGTCTCACAGGACATGTGACCATGTCACCTGGTACTGGAATCCACCTTAAACCTGGTGCTTGTCCATTTAGAAGGAAGGGTGGGAACCCAGAGAGACACAAAGGATTCCCGCCTTGTGCCAAAGCTATAGAAGGGGGTGGAACAGAACAAAGGTGGAAGTCATGAGAAATCCCCTAGCTACCACCTGAGCTGGAATAAGGACTGTACCAGGGGAAAGGATTGGGCCCAGACTAGGAAGGAGTCCGGTCTGTGAAAGAAATTTATTGGAACATCTTTGAGGGTGAAATTTTATCTGTAATCAGTTTCTTAATGTATTAGGCTTAGACTTGCGTGCTATCTTTTATTTTGCTTGGTAACTTACTTTGTTCTGTCTGTTATTACTTGGAACCACTTAAATCCTACATTTTATACTTAATAAAATCCCTTTTGCTTATTAACCCAGAGTAAGTAATTAATACCTGTGGGAGCAAACAGCTGTGCATCTCTCCCTATCAGTGTTATAGGGGGCAGACAATTTATGAGTTTACCCTGTATAAGCTTTATACGGAGTAAAACAAATTTATTTGGGGTTTGGATCCCACTGGGAGTTGGGTGTCTGGGTGCTGGAGACAGAAGCACTTCTAAAGCTGTTTTCAGTTAAGTCTGCAGCTTTGGGGCGTGTGGTTCAGACCCTGGGTCTGTGTTGGAGCAGACTGGCGTGTCTGGATCAACAAGGCAGGGTTCTGGAGGCCCAAACTGGCAGAGAAAACAGGCTCAGAGGTAGTCTCAGCATATCACGTAACAGTCCCAAAGGGGTCTCTCTGACAGAATTGTCACATCACCTCTGCAAGAGGCAGTAGCTACGTTGACAGAAAAAGCCCTCGCATTGACACACTGCTATCTACACCAGGGGTTAGATCAGCATAACTGCATCACGCAGGATGTGGATTTTTTACACCCTTGAGTGAAGTAGTTATACCAATGTATGTGTACAGTGTAGACCTGGCCTTAGGCCTTGCAATGCTGGGTGGAGAAACACCCAAACACCTTTAAAAATATGGGCCAAAGGGACTAATTTCTTCCTTTTGACTTCTACAGCCAGACAGAGATTACTGTGGGGGTCCTTCTTTTTGTTACTTTGTAACCAATCCTGAAAATGTTGATTTTAGAGCTAGAAATGAATTATGCCAGAGTCCAAAAGGGAGTGGATGGAGATAGTATTAATAATCAGAATAATGTTCCTCTTGCTAATAGAAATCTTAAGAGGCATCCTTCTAACAGGCATTCTGGTACGATTTAAAAGTGACAAAAAATCTACTTTATTAACTCTGGAGTTTAGTTTTCTAAACTTGCCCATCCAGAATGCAAGTTGCACACAATAATGTTTTCAAAGATTTTATATGCATGCCTAGATGAATAGTTCACTTCCTACCACTCTCCAAGAATTTTTATTTAAATGGTCTGCTAGTGAAATACACAGGATACACTCTTCAATTACGCAGTACCCACCATCTTGAAAAGACACTGCAAGCATGCAAATGGAAGATTTCAAGGCATGAATGGGACATAATACTTATTACTTCATCCACTAGGTCTTAGAGACCATAGCATATTTCAGGATTCATATTCTCACAAAAAATGAACTGTTCTTTAAAAGTTTCTCCAGGGTATTCAGCACAAACAGCCTCTTTCTGTAGAGGATTGCACAAAACTGGAAGTACATCTGGCAACTGTATGTATGTCACTACTTACATCTGAAAAGAAACACAGTGATATAGTAGACTGACTAAAAATATTTATTTAAAGTTTCCCCTTTGAGTTAGTACGAGTGAAGTTCACCCTCATGCAGAGGGCCTGCAGAAGGCCCTCTGCACTACTGAAACCAGGGGTGTCAAACTCACTTCATATGATAGGCCTGATATATTCAGCAAAAGTTATTAAACGAGAAATAGGTAAAGATAAACCCTGTTGGTAATTACTTACATTTACTTGATGCCTCTCCAGAGCCTCTTAAATGCAACTAAGTGGTTCTACATCTGTACACAAGGTTTTGCTGGATTGCTGTCCTGGAGTCTGGACAAGGGGAGTGTGATTTGTAGAGTGCACCAGTCCGTATGGACTCTGATGGTGCACACTACATGTTCCTTAGTGCACACTGATGTACACAGTCCTGTACACATGATGCACACGAGCAAGGTCTACATGCAGAGGTTAGAACACAACACACTGGAGCCTGAACAAATCACGTCTCCCATAGTGCGGACTCTGGGGTTGTATAAACATGCCAGTAGATTCATGGGAAGTCCAGGGGCTGGATGAAACTGTTCTACAGGTTAGATCTAGCCCATGGGCTGTATGTTTCACACCCCTGATTAAACCCTACAGCACAAACTACAACAAATAGAAATGGCAAGCAGGAATTTGATCCAGCAGTTAACAAAGTAGCAGAACATTTAAAAATAGATAATTTCTTACAGGAATAGCAACTTCAGTAATGGAAATTAAGCAAACTTCTGCTGAAACCTATCTACATTTCCATAGAATCCTAATCCTGATTTACTAGCCAGAAAATAGCCAAATCACAGGAGTCTCACTCAATACTTATAGAAAACAGCCAAACCCCAATTTGGAAAACTCGCTATCATTAGCTAAACTCTCAGTTATGATTTAAACTAAAAACAAAAAGATTCATAGATTTAAAGACGAGGAGGGACCATTACGATCATTCAGTCTGTTCTCTTACATAACACAGGCCATAGAATTTCACTCAATGATTCATGCACCAAGCCCATATCATCTGGGCTGAATGAGAGGGTCTTTTGTAGGAAGATATCCAAACTTAATTTAAGTAATTTATGTGATGAAGAAAGTGGTTAGTGGTAGTGGAAAGTGGTAAATTGTTTCATTGGTAAATGACACTCACTGTTAAAAAACTGACATGTTTCTAATGTGAATTTGTCTGGCTTTTGCTTCTAGCCAATGGCTATTGTTATGCTTTTGTCTGCTAGATTAAATTGTCTTCTACCATCAGAAATCTTCTCTTCATGTAGGCATTTGTAGACCATGATCAAGTCACCTCTTAACCTTTTTGTAACTTTAACTCCTTTAATTTTACTGTAAGGTCGGTTTCCAGACCTCTAATAGTTTTGCACCTCTTTTCTAAAAGAGCTATCAGTTAGTGAACATCCTTTTGAAAGTGTGAACACCAAAACTGGACAGTATTCCAGTAATGATCGTACTAATGTTCTATACTCCATAGTTCTACTCAATATTCCCCTGCTTAAACATCCCGGAATCACGTTAGCTCTCTTAGCTGCCACAACTCAAGAGTGCACATTCAGTGGTTAATCCACCATGACTTTAAGTCCATTTCAGAGTTCCTGATTTCCAAACACCAGCCCTTCATCCCATAAATGTGACCTAGAGTGTTTGTTCCTAAATGTATGTCCTTGCATTTGGCTATATGAAAAATAAACCAAAACAAATAAAACCCCATGATAGAGATGTAAATATTCAATTTTGGAGCAAAAAGTTACTTTAAACTTTAAAATGTGAATTATTTCTCACACACTAGCTAATCAACAGAAGAAGGGGCCCGGTCCTGTAACCTTCCTTTGCACTTAAGTCAATGGCTGTTGAGGATGCTCAGCACCTAAAAGCGCTAGTCCAAAACTGTGATTCAGAATGTAAATTCACCACTAAACAATAAAATTAAAGCAAGCCACAAAAATTCCACCCACGAATTAAACAAAGAACCCTATCTACAGATGGCAATTCCCTAAACGATTGCTACTGAGCGCCAACTGATGTGTCAGAAAACTACTAACACAAACTCCTGCAAACAGCCCAAACCACGGTAGTCTCACTCACCAGTCAGTGAAAACACAACTAATAAAACTATACATATTATACCGATACGACTGCGGGGGGGAGAGGCACACGCACACAAGAAATCTGCTATTGACTACATTTTCCAACCAGATTCACCAATTTTTTAAAAGTTATATATATTAAAAAAAGGAGGACTTGTGGCACCTTAGAGACTAACCAATTTATTTGAGCATAAGCTTTCGTGAGGTACAGCTCACTTCATCGGATGCATACTGTGGAAAATACAGTGGGGAGATTTATATACATAGAGAACATGAAACAATGCGTGTTACCATACACACTGTAAGGAGAGTGATCAGGTAAGATGAGCTATTACCAGCAGGAGAGCGAGGGGAAAAAACCTTTTGTAGTGATAATCAAGGTGGGCCATTTCCAACAGTTCCATTCTTGTCAACTGCTGGAAATGGCCCATCTTGATTATCACTACAAAAGGTTCCCCCCCACCCCGCTCTCCTGCTGGTAATAGCTCACCTTACCTGATCACTCTCCTTACAGTGTGTATGATAACACCCATTGTTTCATGTTCTCTGTGTATATAAATCTCCGCACTGTATTTTCCACTGAATGCATCCGATGAAGTGAGCTGTAGCTCACGAAAGCTTATGCTCAAATAAATTTGTTAGTTTTTAAGGTGCCACAAGTCCTCCTTTTTCTTTTTGCAGATACAGATTAACATGGCTGCTACTCTGAAACCATATATTAAAAAGTGGCCAATCCCTAGCCAGAAAATGCAAAATCTCTGAAACGAGTGGTCCTTGCCTATAGTTGGGGCTAGCTGAATAGCTGTAATGTCTTCCATGAACACCCCATCAGAAACAACCTTTTCTCCAATCAGTTTGTTCAACATGCAGTCTGTTTCAGTAAGAAAGAAAAGTGAAAACAAACCGCTGCTTCTTTTCTTTGAGGATGCCCCATTTCATAGCTAATATTTTTGTGTTAGCAGAGAAACCAGTTTATTCAGGCACAACATTCACTGAGGACGTAAGTTCCCTGCCTAACTCATGACAGTCCAGAAGAAACAGCTTATGCACTCAAGGTTTGTCTACACTAGAGTTTTGAACTCAAGTTAATTGATTTCAATTAATTCGAGTTTGCTACCATGTTTGTACATGTTAATCTGGATGACTCCACAAATATTTGTTCCAGTACACAAGTTAAAAACTTTAGTGTAAACATACCTTCCCAGCGTTAGAGGGAAACAAATGAGAAGTATTGCCAGCTCCGATTCCTGAAAAATCATGAGCCAAGCCTCAAAATATCATCATGAGATTAATTTAAAATTCATGAGGTCTTTTGTTTTTTTTTTTAAATTTTTTGTCTTCTGGTTTCTGAGCCTTTGGGATGTACTTGGGTCACATTTCCAAGCTATTCCTCGCAGCCAGGAGAGTTAGAAACTTAACATTTTGTTTATTAAATGAAAGCTCCGAGATTCACATAAATCTAGGAGCTGGAGCTTTAAGAAAAACATCAAATTTTGAAAAAAGAAATGGAGTACTTGTGGCACCTTAGAGACTAACCAATTTATTTGAGCATGAGCTTTCGTGAGCTATAGCTCACTTCATCAGATGCATACTGTGGAAACTGCAGCAGACTTTATATATACACAGAGAATATGAAACAATACCTCCTCCCACCCCACTGTCCTGCTGGTAATAGCTTATCTAAAGTAATCGTCAGGTTAGGCCATTTCCAGCACAAATCCAGGTTTTCTCACCCTCCACCCCCCCACACAAATTCACTCTCCTGCTGGTGATAGCCCATCCAAAGTGACAACTCTTTACACAATGTGCATGATAATGAAGTTAGGCCATTTCCTGCACAAATCCAGGTTCTCTCACTCCCTCACCCCCCTCCAAAAACGAGTTTTCTCCAACACGAGTTTCTACAAGCCATTACCCTATGATCCCACTGAGAGTTACCAAAAGCAACTACAGCATATGCTCAAGAAACTTCCTGAAAAAGCACAAGATCAAATCCGCACAGACACACCCCTGGAACCCCGACCTGGGATATTCTATCTACTACCCAAGATCCATAAACCTGGAACTCCTGGGCGCCCCATCATTTCAGGCATTGGCACCCTGACAGCAGGATTGTCTGGCTATGTAGACTCCCTCCTCAGGCCCTACGCTACCAGCACTCCCAGCTACCTTCGAGACACCACTGACTTCCTGAGGAAACTTCAATCCATCGGTGATCTTCCTGATAACACCATCCTGGCCACTATGGATGTAGAAGCCCTCTACACCAACATTCCACACAAAGATGGACTACAAGCCGTCAGGAACACTATCCCCGATAATGTCACGGCTAACCTGGTGGCTGAACTTTGTGACTTTGTCCTTACCCATAACTATTTCACATTTGGGGACAATGTATACCTTCAGATCAGCGGCACTGCTATGGGTACCCGCATGGCCCCACAGTATGCCAACATCTTTATGGCTGATTTAGAACAACGCTTCCTCAGCTCTCGTCCCCTAAAGCCCCTACTCTACTTGCGCTATATTGATGACATCTTCATCATCTGGACCCATGGAAAAGAAGCCCTTGAGGAATTCCACCATGATTTCAACAATTTCCATCCCACCATCAACCTCAGCCTGGTCCAGTCCACACAAGAGATCCACTTCCTGGACACTACAGTGCTAATAAACAATGGTCACATAAACACCACCCTATACCGGAAACCTACTGACCGCTATTCCTACCTGCATGCCTCCAGCTTTCACCCTGACCACACCACACGATCCATCGTCTACAGCCAAGCTCTGCGATACAACCGCATTTGCTCCAACCCCTCAGACAGAGACAAACACCTACAAGATCTCTGTCAAGCTTTCTTACAACTACAGTACCCACCTGCGGAAGTAAAGAAACAGATTGATAGAGCCAGAAGAGTTCCCAGAAGTTACCTACTACAGGACAGGCCTAACAAAGAAAATAACAGAACGCCACTAGCCGTCACCTTCAGCCCCCAACTAAAACCCCTCCAACGCATTATTAAGGATCTACAACCTATCCTAAAGGATGACCCAACACTCTCACAAATCTTGGGAGACAGGCCAGTCCTTGCCTACAGACAGCCCCGCAACCTGAAGCAAATACTCACCAACAACCACATACCACACAACAGAACCACTAACCCAGGAACTTATCCTTGCAACAAAGCCCGTTGCCAATTGTGCCCACATATCTATTCGGGGACACCATCACAGGGCCTAATAACATCAGCCACACTATCAGAGGCTCGTTCACCTGCACATCCACCAATGTGATTTATGCCATCATGTGCCAGCAATGCCCCTCTGCCATGTACATTGGTCAAACTGGACAGTCTCTACGTAAAAGAATAAATGGACACAAATCAGATGTCAAGAATTATAACATTCATAAACCAGTCGGAGAACACTTCAATCTCTCTGGTCACGCAATCACAGACATGAAGGTCGCTATCTTAAAACAAAAAAACTTCAAATCCAGACTCCAGCGAGAAACTGCTGAATTGGAATTCATTTGCAAATTGGATACTATTAATTTAGGCTTAAATAGAGACTGGGAGTGGCTAAGTCATTATGCAAGGTAGCCTATTTCCTCTTGTTTTTTCCTACCCGCCCCCCCCAGATGTTCTGGTTTAACTTGGATTTAAACTTGGAGAGTGGTCAGTTTGGACGAGCTATTACCAGCAGGAGAGTGAGTCTGTGTATGTATGGGGGTGGGTTTTTGGAGGGGGGTGAGGGAGTGAGAGAACCTGGATTTGTGCAGGAAATGGCCTAACTTCATTATCATGCACATTGTGTAAAGAGTTGTCACTTTGGATGGGCTATCACCAGCAGGAGAGTGAATTTGTGTGGGGGGGTGGAGGGTGAGAAAACCTGGATTTGTGCTGGAAATGGCCTAACCTGACGATTACTTTAGATAAGCTATTACCAGCAGGACAGTGGGGTGGGAGGAGGTATTGTTTCATATTCTCTGTGTATATATAAAGTCTGCTGCAGTTTCCACAGTATGCATCTGATGAAGTGAGCTATAGTTCACGAAAGCTCATGCTCAAATAAATTGGTTAGTCTCTAAGGTGCCACAAGTACTCCATTTCTTTTTGCGAATACAGACTAACACGGCTGTTACTCTGAAACCTATCAAATTTTGAGAGACTCATGATAAAATCGCTAGAGTTGGCAACACTACAGAAAGGTTACAAAGAGGTCAGGCCCTAAAAGACAGACACAGCCCAAAGAGTACCTCTCTTAATGAGGTAAATGGATGTGCTTTTCAATAGTGTTAGCTCATTCGAGTTAGCTTAACATGTTTGAAAAGCCATGTCAAGGCACTGGTTAAAACATTTGAACATGTGTTAGCCTGTGTCTGGATGAGGTTTTTCAGTCATGTTAAGCTAATTCGATTGAGCTAACATGACTGAAAAAACACAGCCAAAACCACCACACAAATGAAGCAGCCTAATCAGTTGTGCATATTGCCATACAGAAACAATGAAACAACAGTAAAACAGAATAATCCACGTTCATACTGTTTAACTACATACCGTATGTTTCACAAAGAAAATAATGAAAAACTATTTGGGATTTACTCAGAGAGTATTGAAGTCACACTCGTTCCTAATTATAATAATTCTTTCAGCTTTTCTACACTGATAGTTCTGTATTTTTATAATGATCTATTTGTTATGACACACATTATGTGTGACAGATGTCCAATGCTGGCTGCTAAAAAGTAGCAGAGCCCTGTAGGGCAGCAGCAAGAATTAGTGCATCAGCACTGAAATGGATGGGAAACAGATAAGTTACTACTTGTGTCCCAGTTTTCTTCAGCAGAATATTGTGTCCAAACTGTAGTTTGGGCCAAATATTCACAATTTTATTTATAGTGCACGTAGCCCAATTTTAAGGAACTGATTATATCAAATGTATGCTCTTAAGAAGCTGATCTCAGTGGGCCAATTTTACTCCTGCATATACCAAATTACAGTAAATGGGGATTTTTGAAAGGAACTATGGAGGTGCTAGAGTGATATAATCCATCCCTTCCTCCCTGCAATGTATAGGCACGCTGCAACATCACTCCCTCCAAAGCTATGGTGGACAAACAATACTTGCAACCTCTCTCTGCAACCTCTTATGGGGTTTCTGGCCACTGAATCTGTGTAATGTACATACAGTGGTGTGTCTGAAGGCCTATCCTCAACGGTCAATTCTGACCAAGCCTTTTTGGGGCTGGTCCCAGAATGCCCCTTAGAAGCATGTAAGGAATGCAGAGATCTTGTGTGCATGTCCCACTCCTGCATGGCTTTACCAAGGGTTTAAGTGGCAGAAACAGGAAGGGATTATCATGCATCAGATCTTTGCTCTTGACTGAATTTCACACTAGCTGAGAATCACTGGATTCCTTTTGGGGGGGATTCCCTCCCCCCTTTCCTTTTTTATTTTTTCAGGCTGGATATTGAAGAAGCTGGCTCGAGAAGAGGAGGGTTTGCTGTACATAAGAGACACACACCTGTCTTGGCAGGGTGCTGGGCAGATCATGAGGATCAAAGTGGGAATGGGAGCTTTAACTAACACACGCCTGGATTCAGCAAGAATCTTAAGTACACATGGAATTTTAAGTACCAGTAGTCCTGTTGACTATTTCAATGGGACTACTCAAGAGCTTAATGTTATGCGCTTGCTTAAGTATGCTGCTGAAATGGGCTAGGGAAATCATTCAATTAAAAAAAAAAAACTGGATGGGATAAGACTAAGTGAAGATGCTCCTTTCCCTCCCCTCAATGGCAACTCCTTTTCTATTGTACTTTTCTAAATGACCACCTAAAGTTACACTGAAAAATTCAAGTCACTGTACACACACAGTTTGTGAAGTCTCAGTGAGGCACAAAATGTTTCCACAAACAAACATGTACAGATGGAGACTATGAAAGGGTTTGGATTCTGCAGGATGCAGGGAGATGAAAAGGACTCCTAACTTTGCTGAAGTCACAGATGATAGCAGCAGACCCTGAAAGCTGCTTCTCAGTCTTGGATGCAGATGACCCTTCTTCCAACTGGCCTTTATGTCAGCTCTTTCAGCCATTCTGGTAGCAGACAGAGCTCCCTAGAGGGCATGTCCTGTTGCTCTGCTGCCTGGGTTAGCGTCAAGAGCAGTATTGTCTCTATTACCTCTGTTCTAAAGGCCTGCCCCTCCACACACTTTGCCACTCCCACCACCCCATGAAGCTGAAGACCATTCTCTCTCTCATTTCAACTACTCAGATTTATCTTTGGAATTAAATCTTAATTTCCTGAAAGATTCATTTTGAAAGTAAATATAAAATCACTGCTGATAAAATTTTTGGATGGCACAAAGATGGGTGAAATGGTAAATAATGATGACAGGGCAGTCATACAGATGATCCAAATTGCTTTGTAAGCTGGGCCCATCCAAACAAGGTGCATTTTAATACAGCCAAATGCAAGGTCATACACCTAGGGACAAGGAATGTAGGCCATACCTGCAGAATGGGGGACAATACCCTGGAAGGCAGGGACTCCGAAGAGAGTCATTGTGGACAAACGGCTCAATATGAGCTCTCGGCGTCATATTGCCGCAAAAGGGGTTAATGCAATTCCTGGATGCGTAAACAGGGCAGTAGTAGTTAGGAGTAGGGAGGGCATTTTGCCTCTCTGTACATCATTGGTGAGACCAATACTGGAATACTATGTCCAGTTCTGGTATTCACATTTTTTAAAGGATGTTGAAAAAATTGGAAAGGGTGTAGAGAAGAGCCACAAAAATTATTCATGGGCTAGAAAAAATGCCACACAGTGAGAGACTTACATAGCTCAATCTGCTTAGTTTATCAAAAAGAAGATCAAGAGAAGACTTGATCACAGTGTAAAAGTACCTTTACTGGGTACTAAAAGGCTTTTTATTTTAGTGGAGAACACCATAACAAGAACCAATGACTAGAATTTAAAGCCAGACAAATTCAAATTAGAAATACAACACACATTTTTAACAGTAAGGGTAATTAACCTTTGGAACAAACTACGAATGGAAGTGATGGATTCTCCATCCCTTGATGTCTTTAAATTAATACTCGATAACTTTCTGGAAAGTGTGCGTTAGTCTAATATAAGCTATTGGGCTCAATTCAGAAGTAACTGTATGGAATTCTATGGACTGTGTTATACAGGAGGTCAGACTAGGTGATCTAATGGTCCTTCTGGGCTTATACCTCTAAATCCTTGAAAAGTGTAGTTCAACTCTGAAAAATGTCACTATGAGGTTCCATGTTTGTTGCCTTTCTTTGACTTCCACAGGAAATTTGCTCAGTTTAAAAATGGAATCTCATGGCTCATCAGCAGTAATAAATAATGTGCAGGTCCAATTTTTGCCCTCAGTTACATCTGTGCAATGCCATTATCCTGCCTTCACAGCATCATTGTCTGCACAGGGGTAGCTAACAGCAGTGTTCAGCACTGCAGTTGGCGATTACCTAGTAATCCTGTTAGTGACAGGTGGGGTGAGACTAGAATACAGCTCCTTTTCCCATCAGTGTGTTGGTTCTGCGAGAATAGGAAGCAGCAAACATTCATTTTTGTCATTACAGGAAGTAGATATGCCTCACAAGGAGTAGGTGTTCTTATATAGTCACTTTACAGAGAAAAGTCACACATGAAGTAAAATGTGCTGTGCACAATCACCAAGAGAAACTATGAAATGGTGTACGGTTGATGCAATACTCTGGAAAATTGTGTATTTAACCTATATTATACACAAAGGGAAGTGCACACAAATGGTGTGAGCAGTATAAACTAAAAGTGTTTCTAGCACTCTCACTCCTAGCTTCAGATAAGGCATCTTACTCTCTAAAAATCATACCCACTCACCAATAAAAGATAATTTACTGTAGTTTTCCAACAATACGCATTTCCAGTGATATATGTTTAAGTGTTAGGAATAAAATTTTAATGAGACCAGAAATCATTATCCATGTTTCACAGCACCTTCGCTAGCCCATGGATTCAAAAGTGAAGAATTTGCCTTAAATTTGGGTTAACCATATGGGGGAATGCCCCCCACACCCGGGAGGGCTGGGGGCGGGGGATGGATTGAATGCTAAGAGAACTTTCTGCACTGAAGTCCCAATAAGAACACGGTTTACTGGAGACTTTTATTAGATCCAAATCACGTAAATCATCCTACACTTAGGTTACTCAAATGTTCTGTCATGGAAAAATAACTATTTTAGTAATAAAAGTTTAAAGTGTGTGTAAGGGAGGAAGGGAAACTCTACACAGTGCTGTAGATCTGCTTTCTGTCCTACCGAGGGTTAATATGAAGAGAGGAAAAAAAATGGTAAAATATGAAGTCAGTTTCCCGGCTTCATCTTTCACATTCCTATACCATGCTACAGCAGAAACTAATGAACTTGCTCATCTTTGAAAGCCCTTTTGCAAGCACTTTCCCTTACCTTTAACTCCGATCTTTACAGATTTTCCCTTATGTGTGTGCCAATTTTACTGGTATAATACTTACACTTTTACTGATTGTGTTCTGATGATTTCTACTGAGAGATACTTAAACCTTTTACAAGTCTAAAACTATTTTATCACTTCTGAAGAAAACTAATAGGGCAGAGTCACTGAATGATAAGAGAGAGAGACCACTGAATTTATTTAATAATCCATGTCCATTTCACAAAAATGGCCTGTGTAATCCGTTTAAAAATAATAACCTGTTCATTTCAGACCTTGCACAATGCTTCTCTTTGTCCCTTGTAAGTCTCTCAAATGTCTTATTTTAAAGGAATATATAGTACTCCCGGAAGACATTTTCCCATTTCTATTCTCTTCAACTCCTGTGAGCCCTTGTTCTGTGTGATAAGGCAATCTCCTTCGGGATCTGAGCTGTGTAGTTTCGCACCACGAGTGACAAGGACTCGACTTGAATAACTGCTGTGCGCAGGTTGTAATTATGTCAGCTGGAGTGTTGAACAAGGGGACTGATTAATGTGAGCCCCAGCCCAGGCACAGGCCCTATCAAAACCTTCGTGCAGGCCAGCAGTGGGGATGGGTTAGAGCAGAAAGACAAAACATGCTGTATCGTCCATGATAGATGAATTGCTCCAACAGTCTTCAGGCAGATGTTCCAGGACAGTATAATATACAATTACTCTGCCTTATCACCTTCCCAGGGACAATAAAGCTTCCTCCTTCTATAGCTCATGTGAGTGAAGGCAAAATTAGTTTTACTTTTACAACACTGACTCACTTATCACGTTGCCTTGATTGTGCTTTTACAGCTAAAGAAAACATGTATTCTACTTTAAAACTTAAAAAAACAAAACCAAAAAACCCTCCAAAATCTTTTATAAAACAAGAGGATTTCTTTGAAACTACTTTGCATCATAGTAACACAATTCTTAAAGGCCTAGATTTACCAACGTACTCTAAGAACATATGTGCTACTCATGTGTTTAATGTTATACATGTGCTTAACTAACTTACTGAATCGAGTCAAAATGAAGTTAAAAGTTAAAAATCCATGTGTTTTGAAGAGGGGTTGCTCATGTGACTAACATATACACTGACAGCTATTTTTAACTAAGCACCCATACCAAGCATCGCAGACCTACAAGCCATAACAATTAAAAGAAGCCTGTAGTGTCCATTTTGTGTCCACATAGTCTGTCAAAGATCACAGGAATTGACTCTATAACTCTTACCAAAATTCCACTCATGTTTCAGAGGGTAAACAGAAATGGTTAAGGAAATGGAAAAGAAATGTAGGAGCAAAAATTAAATTTAGGGCCCTACCAAATTCAGTCCTTTTTGGTCAATTTCACGGTCATAGGATTTTAAAAATCGTAAATTTCATGATTTTAGCTATTTAAATCTGAACTTTCATGGTGTTGTAATTGTAGGGGACCTGACCCAAAAAGGAGTGTGGGGGGGTGGGTCACGGTACTGCTACCCTTACTTCTACACTGCGGCTGAAGGCAGAGTTGCTGTCAGCAACAGTGCAGAAGTAAGGGTGGCATGGTATGGCATTGCCACCCTTACTTCTGTGCTGCTGCTGGCGGGGCGCTGCCTTCAGAGCTGGGTGCCCGGCCAACAGTCGCCACTCTCTGGCTGCCAAGCTCTGAAGGCAGCAATGTAGAAGTAAGGATGGCAATATCACAAGCCTCCTAAAATAACGTTGTGACCCCTTTGGGTCAGGACTCCCAATTTTAGAAACGCTGATCTTCCCCATGAAATCTGTATAGTGTAAGGTAAAAGCACACAAAAGACCAGATTTCATGGTCCGTGACGGTTTTTCATGGCTGTGAATTTGGTAGGGCCCTATACATCTTCTTTCTCCCTTATCACGTAAGTTTAGAGTTTGCGCTGCTGCTGTGTGGGGAACTTTTGAAATTATATCTGTGCCACTAAGGCTACTTCCACCAAAGTTCAATCAACAAATAAATGAGTATTTATGTGATGATCAAGAGAAGAATTTGTCTCCCAATATCTTAATATCTTTTTTCTTTCATACTTAGTAGTGTGACAGGGTCAGGCCGGATGGCTATAGGAGAGTAATAGAAGGCAGATATATTAGCCCCAGGTTAAGTAGGTCCCTTTTCCCTGGGTAAGGTAACAGGGAAGGTTCCAGAACAATCAGGAAGCTTCTGGAGACAATTAAGACAGACAAGCTGCTAGAATCAATTAAGGAAGGCTAATCAGGGCACCTGGGTTTAAACAGGAGCTCACTTCAGATTGTGGTACGCGTGCAAGGAGCTGGGAGCAAGAGACGCTAGGAACTGAGAGTGAGAATGCGGACTGTTGGAGGACTGAGGAGTACAAGCATTATCAGACACCAGGAAGAAGGTCCTATGGTGGGGATAAATAAGGTGTTGGGAGGAGGCCATGAGGAAGTAGCCCAGGGAGTTGTAGCTGTTGCACAGCTGTTCCAGGAGGCACTCTAGACAGCTGCATTCTACAGGGCTCTGGGCTGGAACCCGGAGTAGAGGGCGGGCCTGGGTTCCCCCAAAATCTCCCAACTCCTGGTCAGACACAGGAGGAGCTGACCTGGACTGTGGGTTCACAAAAACGGCCAAACTGAGTGCTGCTGTGAAGCTCCAAGGCAAGCAAATCGGCCATTAAGCACAAGACCCACCCAGGTAGAGGAGAAACTTTGTTACAGTAGTTATTGCTCAAGAAGTTCCTCTTATAATGGGAAAGGGATTCTAAATAATTCTGCTTGCTTTAAAATTCACTGCTGCCCTCAGTGATGATTTTCTCTCCGTTACTACCTATTAGTACATTAATGGCTTGATCCGAAGAAGCAGAATTGTATTTGGAAGAATTTATACTTGAAGGTCAAGTTTTTTAAAAACAAAACAGAACAAAAAACAGGGCTTTGATCCAGCCAACACTCAAAGTCAATGAGGCTACATATTCATGCTTAAATTTTTGCAGGATTGGAGCCAAAACCTGGAGATGTATTTAGTTCTCATGAAAAATACTGCATTACCAGCCCTGGAGACTAAGGATGGGATTTCAAAAGAAGACTAAGGGAATTAGTCACTCAACTCCTGCTGAAATTCAATAGAATTTGGGCACCTAACTCCATTAGGTTCCTTTGAAAATCCCTGCCTAAAGCCCTTTACCCAGGAAACAGCAGTGCAGGCTTCGCTACATCATCTCGCTCCTTGTGGTTGATGCTTCTCCACAAACTCTATGTATGATAGTAAATACTAAAAGCTGAAGCATTCTAGTCTTGTCCACTGTTCCCTCTAAGCTGTGTGCATGCACACAGATCCTAAACCCCAACGCACACGGCAAAACACGGCGTGCACAACAATTTGCACAGAAGCACAACAATTTGCACAGAAGAAATTTTTTGCGCACATGGCCTGTCAAAAATTTTCACAGAGGAAATTTTTTGCACATATAGCCTGTCAAAAATTGGAGGGAACATTGGACTCTTGTCTAATTAATTTTGTCAAGTTACTGCTCAAGGAAGGCATGGATTCCAAGAATCTCTATTATTATTATTTCTGCTACAATACAGTGGCATCAAAGGATCCCATTCAAAGATCCACAGCATCCCTTGGGCACTGCACAAATAACAGAGAAAGCCATCCCTGCCTTAGAGAGTTTATAATCTATAATCTATAATCATACAGGATACATCGGGTCGAATGAACAGACCGAATGAAGGTGGAAGGGGTTTGGGAGAATGAGATACCAACAAAACAGAGTTTAGTCAAAAAGCAGAAGTCTTTTTTTCTTTGATCCCCACAAACTTTTCTTCTTCTTCTTCTTCTTCCTTTTTTTAAAACACTGCAGTGTTCAAAGAATGGTCAGGATCAGGGATTGGCAACCTTTGGCCTAGGTAAGCCCCCTAGCGGGCCTGGCCAGTTTGTTTACCTGCCACATTCACAGGTTCATCTGATCAGAGCTCCCAATGGCCGCAGTTCATCACAGCCAGCACATCCCTCGGCCCACGCTGCTTCCTGCAGCCCCCACTGGCCTGGAGTGGCGAACCGCAGCCAGTGGGAGACGCAATCGGCCAAACCTGCGGACGTGGCAGGTAAACAAACCGTCCCGGCCTGCCAGGGGGCTTACCCTGGCAGGCTGCATGCCAAAGGTTACCGATCCCTGGTCAAGATGTTGCTACATCTCTCACTGGACTTCTAGGCGTATCTGTAAGGTCTTCAAAACAGGTAGTAGGTGAAATCCTGGCCCCACTGAAGACAGTGGGAGTTTAACCATTAACTTCAATGGAGCCAAGATTTCATCCAGCGTCTTTATTTTGGCATCTGCAGCACCAAGCACACTGGTGCTCAGGAGTGCCAGCAGGAAACACATTACCCACCCTCTGTTTTGCTGGGAGTTTATCTCCCCAGAGAACAATGAGGGGAAGCTGCACTGGCTTGAGCACTGGAGGAGGGGCACTGACAATTCTTCCTAGGGTGCTGCCGGAGTGCGCCACTGAAATCAAAAGCAGATATTTCAGAGTAGTGCAAGGGATATTGAGATTCTACTAAAAAGAACGAGGAGTACTTGTGGCACCTTAGAGACTAACAAATTTATTTGGGCATAAGCTTTCGTGCGCTAGAGATCGCTATCAAGCATTCTTAAAACTACAAAACCCACCTGCTGAAGTGAAGAAACAGATTGACAGAGCCAGAAGAGTACCCGGAAGTCATCTACTACAGGACAGGCCCAACAAAGAAAGTAACAGAACCCCACTAGCCGTCACCTTCAGCCCCCAACAAAATCCCCTCCAGAGCATCATCAAGGATCTACAACCTATCCCTGCAGGATGATCCCTCACTCTCACAGATCTTGGGAGACAGGCCAGTCCTCGCTTACAGACAGCCCCTCAACCTGAAGCAAATACTCACCAGCAACCACATACCACACAACAAAAACACTAACCCATGAACCTATCCTTGCAACAAAGCCCATTGCCAACTCTGTCCACGTATCTATTCAAGGGACACCATCATAGGGCCTAATCACATCAGTCACACCATGAGAGGTTCGTTCACCTGCACATCTACCGATGTGATATATGCCATCATGTGCCAGCAATGCTCCTCTGCCATTTACACTGGCCAAACCGGACAGTCTCTATGTAAAAGAATAAATGGACACAAATCAGTTGTTAAGAATTATAACATTCAAAAACCAGTCGGAGAACGCTTCAGCCTCCCTGGTCACTCAATTACAGACCTAAAAGTCACAATTCTTCAACAAAAAACTTCAAAAGCAGACTCCAATGAGAAACTGCAGAACTGGAATTAATTTGCAAATTGGACACCGTTACATTAGGCTTGAATAAAGACTGGAAGTGGATGTGTCATTACACAAAGTAAAAACTATTTCCCCATGCCAGTTTTTCCCCTACTGTTACTCACACCTTCTTGTCAACTGTTTGAAATGGGCCATCCTGATTATCACTACAAAAGGTTTTTTCTCCTGCTGATAATAGCCCACCTTAATTGATTAGTCTCGTTAGAGTTGATATGGCAACACCCATTTTTTCATGTTCTCTGTATATCTATATCTTCCTACTGTATTTTCCACTGCATGCATCTGATGAAGTGGGCTTTAGCCCATGAAAGCTTATGCCCAAATAAATTTGTTAGTCTCTAAGGTGCTACAAGTACTCCTCGGTCTTTTTGCTGATACAGACTAATACGGCTACCACTCTGAAACCTGAGATTCTACTGTGGCCATACTGTAATGGTATGGAAGGAAAAGATACAGAGTTCTAAACAAGAAATCAAGTTAGGAGCTATGGCTTGTAGGAGCAGGCAAGAGCACAGCTGCAGCAGACAAATCTTTGAGTTATCCAAAAGGGAAAAAAAAAATCACTGTAACAAACTACCTTAGCGGTTGATTTATATTATAAAGCTGTTTTTGCAAGGCAAAGATAGAGACTTTCTTTTTTTTTAAACGAAAGCTCAGGTGTCCAACTAACCCATGAAGAAGTTTATTAATGCTTCAGAGACCGCTGGACTGTGAGCATGTTCAGAATTCATTAACCAACCTAACTAGCCCCAGGACTAGTTCATAAACATATATGGGAACTTTTCAGATCAAGCAGCTTTGAAATATGGTGCTACAGACAAATTAGGAGCCTTTTCAGAAAGTGAAGAACTCATTTTGAAGTCTCTTACCTCATAGATGCCTTGTACAATTTATTTGAAGGAAGGGAAAGGATTTACCTGAAATTTTTGTTGGTGTTTCGAAATGAGGCTGTTGGTGTTTCAAAGTGAACCACATTGCCTCCTTAACTATGGAGTCACCGCTGAGATTCTGTAATCACCTTGACAGAGGGAGGGTGTTTATATAATAAAGTTAAGGGGTTCTGGTGATACCACAATAAACCACCAAAATGATTCTTCAGTGATTTATGATGTCACTAGAACTCCTGGATATATTTATAGGCTTACAACACAAGGAGAAGTTTTATAGTATTATAAACTACAGAGTTTTCCAGCCATGTATCCTTTTAATAGTGATGTCACAGCTAAAAATATGAAAGATAGTACTGCTAAAGAGTGTTAGAAGTGATTTAATTTAACACTATTTAAAAAAAAGATTTTTGTTAGTATACAGCACAATAATGCAATACCATGACAAGCTGGGCTGTTGTGCTCAGGCAGAAGGAAATGAAAGACTACGAGCCAGATTATGATAATAGCTGCCTTGAGTAAGGGACAGAATATAACTGCACTGCCCCTGAAGCATACCAGATAGCTAGCTGTGATTTTGAGAGAGTCACAGTTCATTTTCTGGCTCCCCATTTCCTCCAGGGGGATGTAATGGGCTATTAGGTAGAACAGTCGCAGATTACTTCCTCCTGCGTACACGCTCACCTGTTGGGAGAGAATGTATTGAGTCAAGGCTCCACCCATGTGGCAAAAGATGTAACAGCCCTGCAGGCTGCTTTCCCGCATACTTTGAGGTGTGTATCCCATAGACCAGTGTTTCCCAAACTTGGGACGCCACTTGTTCAGGGAAAGCCCCTGGTGGGCCAGGCCGGTTTGTTTACCTGCCGCGTCCGCAGGTTCGGCCGATCGCGGCTCCCACAGGCTGCGGTTTGCCGCTGCAGGCCAATGGGGGCTGAGGGAAGTGGCAGCCGGTACGTCCCTCAGCCTGCGCCGCTTTCCGCAGCCCCCATTGGCCTGCAGCGGTGAACCACAGCCAGTGGGAGCCGCGATCGGCCGAACCTGCGGACGCAGCAGGTAAACAAACTGGCCCGGCCCACCACAGGCTTTCCCTGAACAAGCGGCGTCCCAAGTTTGGGAAACACTGCCATAGACCATATGAACATATAAGCGGTGCATTACAATCCCTTTCTTTCCTGGGCAGGGCACAAGCCAAAGTGATGATCATGTCCTGAAATAGCATACACTTTTCCCTGCATATTGTAACAAATATTGCTCCACACCCATTAAAATAATGTGTGCAGCCCATTATTTTAAGTGCATATTTTGGTGATTTAATTTGTGGTTTTGCTGTCATGTTTTGTCATTATTAGCAGAACCTTTTCATAAAACCAAAGTCTTAACACGCAGTTATATATAACGTTATGCTGTATGTGATTCCAAAGGCTCAAAAGTTGCTGTAATACTTGGATTCAAAATATTTTTTTCTTAAGCAAAGAGAGAGAAACTGGAAACTAACGTACAGATCTTTATGGTGACCATTCTCTATAAAAGCCTTGGAAGTAAGTAGTGGTATTCCCTGTAGGAATAGTGATAATACCACTGTGATATTATCTACTTGCAAAGGCAAAATTGTAGATTTTAATGGTGACTATTGTAACTATGTAAAGAAAGCTCCAGAAAAGTCTCATATAATCTCTGTGGCCTCCATTCAAACCTAAATCCACCTGGCCAGGCCTCACAGACCAGCTGTGCACTGGCGTGATCAGGAGGTAAGGTTGGCTCAATGAGCAAGACAATAAGCAGGTGCTTAGATCTATATTCTGTGTTTACAGTGTCTAGCAAAATGAGGCCCTAAACCACGGCTGGGCTCCCTACGTGCTACCATAATACACAAACAAACAACATTAAATGATACAACTTGGGAACTATTTTGGGATGGAGAGCTCATGTACATAAGCTCCCTGTCTCCTCCGCAACACTGTTCTCTGCTTGCAACCCATTGTTTCCCATACTAGGGCCATGCAGCTCATGAATAAGAAATGATCAGGATAAAGCCAATATCAGCCACCTCCATCAGAGCAGAGAGCAGTCTTCACAGCTGCTGACATGCCATGGCGTAGCAGCTGCAGAGGAAGTTTGGAGGTGGCTAGAAGCCTACAAGTTCTCTTCAGAAAAAGAAGAGGAAAGCCTTCTCAACAATTGCTTTCCTTCCTTTCAGGAACTTATTTCCCTTCCACCTTTATATTTTGTATTTTTAAAAGGCTGGAATTTTCCCGCAAAGCAGGTTCCCACTCTTTCTGGAACTCCTGTTGAAGTGGGTTTGCTTTTCCCTTTCTGAGCCACATAAGGCTCAGATCAAAGTTGACTTTGGATGGTCTTTTTCAAATAAATTATTTAATTCCAATACAGAAATACTGTGGGCTCAGCTGATGTAACCTGGCCTGGTACCATTACGCTGAAGTAAATGGAGCTACATCCATTTACACCAGATGAGAAAGTGGTCCTGAGGAAAAAAACAGAATGTAATTAAAGACTGTATCATAATGCATACAAACATGGGGGTCAAATTAAAATTCCACAGGCAACCTTAACTCTGGTATTTCCTAATTTTTGAGTATTTGACTTTGCAACTGTGGTAATGATCTTTTAATGTAGTTTTGTGTTTTTATATATGTGGTGTGTGTGTGTTCTTTATGACATAATAGCTCTAAGCCTGGGAAATAAGACAACGCAACAGACTAGTGGCAAAAATATTATCTGTTGATTGCATCTCTACCACAATATGTACAGTAATAGCAAACTACCACTCAGGGGGTTGTCCATAGCAATTCCTTATAGAATGACCATTCCCAAAGATAACTTTGACCCTTTTATAATGATTGGATTTGGGACTAAAGAACAGTAAGCTAAATAAACATGTTTATTTTGATTCTGCTTTGAGAGGCAATAGAAGAGAAGAGACATATGGTTACTTTTTTTTCAAAATGACTGTGCTAGTTAATCAGCAATCCCAATGCTTAATTTCTGCTTCAGTTGTGCCAAGAAACAAAAGAATATATATGTAGATTTAAAGAGATTTTGTATTTAAATATACAGCAATAAATTTCCTTGAAACACAAAGAATTTCAGAAGATATCAAGTGTTTTTGCTAAAAATAGTATTTTGAAGACCAGAGGTTTCTCACTCATCCTGAAGTCAGAGAAATGGCATTAAGATTTGTATTTATTTAAAAAGAAAATATTTCTAAATAACCCCTTAAAGTTATAATTTACCATTATTAATTAAGAGCCTGAAAGAAATGTTTGTGCTGAATTTGTACATAGCTTTCCAACCTGAGTGTGTCTGCAAGAGAGAAAAATATGGTGGTAGCTGTGTGGGGTGGAGAGAAACAAGTTTGAGCAGAGAGAAGATAAAATGTATAGTGCAAATGGAAAACAACATTAGAGTTTCTTTCTCTACTGCAATAGGCATGAGATTTTTTCCCCAGAGTTGCTGATATCAAATACATTGTGTTTTGGATTGAGAAAATCTGACAGATTCATATGTAGGTGAGAGTGGCAAGGAGGCAGATCTCCAATAGGAATGATAGACTGGGGACTAGGCCCAGTGTTGGATGGCAGGTGGGAGACAATAAGGAGATGAAAGAGGTCAGGGACAATAAGAAGATGAAAGAGGTCAGGTGTCTGTGCAGCCACAATGGGAGTGGGTGGATAGGGGACTGGGCACCGGGTCGAGATGGACTGCAGTGGAAAGAAGCTGGTGAAGGACTAACTATATGGAAATTATTAACATTTATGTCTAACTTATGTTCTCATTGACAATGAAGTTAACAGGTTTGCATATGAACAAAGTAGAATTTGAACTTTAAAGGATGACTCACAGAAGTTCTTCCTCGGGGTACTCATCCAAAAACGGGACTTGGGCAATGTTGCCAATTGTCAGAATTTTATCATGAGTTTCAGGATATTTTGTGTTTTTATTAAAGCCCCAGATGATGGAGTCAGGTGATTGCATGAGAATCAGCTTTCACTAAAAATAAAAATGTCTAGTACTCATGGTTGTAAAGAAAAGGTGGAAAATGTGAACTCTAAAGACTCAAAATGTAAAAGTCAAATAAAAAGAATCCAATATTTATTGTTTTTAAGCCATTCGCAGGATATCTGAAGTTATGATTCATAATATTTGAATGCTTGGGGTTAGCAATATTGCTGAAATCACTGGGGAAACATGCAGTTTGCTTACTCATTAAAATAAACCTGTGGAAGTTGCCTTAGCTTATATGAATATAGTCTAAGTCCTGCTCTACACTACAAAGCTAGGTGGACAAAAGTCACTTGCATCAACCTAGCTGTTCATATGCACATAGTCAAATTTGTCTGTCGCCAATGTAAGTGCCCCATTACAACGCAGTAACATCACATCACTGAATGGCACTGAGCCCTGGTCGACCTACTATAGTCGACCAGTGCAAGTGTAGACACTGGGTGACATACATTGACCCTAAATGTCCTCCAGCAGCTGTCCCACAATGCCCAAAACTGACAACTCTGGTCACAATTGTGAACTTCACTACCCATGAGTTATGCAGAATGGAAGCCACAATACTGGCCACATGCTCTAAACATGCTCCTGTCTGGAGTAGGCAGTAGGCTCTCCTGGGCTTATGGGGAGAAGAGACCGTGCATGACTAGCTATGGAGCAGTAATAAAAATGTGGCCGTCTATGAGCACATTGCACAGGGGGTGCAGGTGAAGAGATATTACAGGGATCAGCAGCAGCACTGTGTGAAAGCGAAGAAACTGCATCGGGCATACCAGAAGGCCAGGGAGGCCAACACTTGATCTAGTGCCAAGCCACAGACCTGCTGCTTTTAATACAAGCTGCATGCCATACTTGATAGAGACCCAAGCAGCACCCCACAGAGTACCGCAGATACCTCCAAGAAGCTTGAGACACAGACTCCTGCCATGAACTGAAAGGAGGAGGAGGAGAAGGCTGTGGGACATGCAACTGGGGGGTCTGGCTATGCCACAAACCAGAAAGTATTTGAAACCCCACTGCAGTATAGTCAGTCCTGGCATTTTAGCATGGGTGAGCCCAGTGCAGGGGAAGGAACCTCGGATTAAGTATGTGAATGCATTTCCCACTACGGTGTTTAAATGTACAAACGGTGCCTGACCCCAACATAGCAAGACATAGGTATCGACTCTTCATTAAATTATTTGTACTAGAAGAGGGAGTGGTACAACAAACAGAGGTAAGTCCTGATCTGCTTTTCATTCCCCTGTAGTTAGCTTCAGGGGAGCGTGGAAGAGGCAGAGCTTGTCTGAATCTTCCTGAGAGAACTCAAGACTTCAGGGCCACATAGAGCACAGTCATGACACCACATTACGGTGGATGACGAAGACGAAGATTTTGTCAAGGACATTTTTAGTAAAAGTCAGGGACAGGTCATGGGCAATAAAGAAAAATTCACAGAAGGCCCTGACCTGTCCCTGACTTTTACTCAAAATATACGTGACAAAATAGGGAGGGAGACGGCTCCAGCACCCATTGTTGCTGCTGGGGATCTGGGGTCACCCACCACCTGCGGTGGCTGGGGAGCTGCCGGGGCCCCCAATGCCCTGGCGGCTTAGAACTCCAGGGTCCCCTGCCACCCAGAGCAGGGGGGTCCCCCTACTGCCCATGGCTCGGAGGTTTGGGAGCCCCTGCCACCGCAACAGCTGAGAAATCCAGGGGGGCCCTGCCGCCCACGGGGATACCCCACAGCTCCCGGCTTCTGCGGGCAGCGGGGGACCGCACAGCTCTGTGGCACTGTATGCTGAAGTCACAGAGTTCTCTGGAAGTCACGGATTCCATGACTTCTGCAGCCTCCATGACAAAATCATAGCCTTATGGATGACTGGTAAAGTGCTCTTTCAAGACATCTTTACACTAAGTTCTTCTAATAGCCCTTGTTCCTGGCTGTTTGAACTCAGCAGACAACCACTCCACTTCTGTCCGGAGGCAGCTTTTCTCCCTTTGCCTCACAAATATTATGCAGGACACATCAGGCAACTATAACCATTGGGATATTTTTCTCACTGCTATCCAATCTTGTGAGTAAACAGTGTCTATGTCCCATTCAAACTGTCATTCTGCATCTGCTGAGCCAGTAACTGAATATTTCCTTGGTGCTGTTGACATGGCTGGCATACAGCTTCATGAGCCAGAGGAGCAAGGAGTAGGCATTATTGGCATTTCCACTGGTAGGGAAAGAATGTCCCAGCTTGCAGATTTCTAAATAGTCCTGTGTTCTTAAAGAGGCGAGCATCAAACATCTTCCCTGACCAGCCAATGTTGATGTTGCTGAAGCATCCTTGGTGATCTACCAATGCTTGCATACCCATAGAAATGCAGCCCTTTTTGTCGATGTACTCCATGACGAGGTGGGCTGGTGCCAAAATAGGGATTTTCATGCTATCTCTTGCCCATCTGCAGTTTGGGAACCCCAGTGCTGTAAATCCATCAACTATGTCCTGCATATTGCAGAGAGTTACAGTTCTGCATAGCGGGAAATGATTAATGACCCTACACACCTACATGACCCTGACCCCCACTGTGGATTTTCCAACTCTGAAATGATTTCCCACTGATTGGCAGCAATGTAGCATTGCAAGCTTCCAGAGAGCTATCACCACTCACTTCTTAACTGTCAGTTTAGCTCTCTTTTTGCTGTTCCTGTGCTGGAGGGATGCTTTTTGATGTCCCTGTGCTGCGAGCTCAGCACACAGATCCAGAAGTGTGGTTTTGCACATCCGAAAATTCTGCAACCGCTACTCATAGTCACAAACCTGAATTACGATGCAATCCCACCAATCACTGCTTATTTCTCAGTCCCAAAAGCAGTGCTCCACCATCTGCAGCTGCTCCGTGAACACAACCAACAAACTTGAATTGGTTTTCACAATCTCTCCTCAATGAAATCCTCAAGTCCCTCATTGTCGTGGTTTGTCCTGTGGCTCTGCAAATACCAGAGGATTGTTTGTCCTTTGTGTGCAACGTTCATGACAATAGTGCAGACCTGTGTTGGTTCCATGCTTCTGTCTGAGATGGACATTAGGAAGTAGTGAACAGTTTTGCAGGATTTTTTTTAAAAGGCATGAAAATTATGGGGTATGAATGGCATTATGGGATGGAGAAGCTTGCATGATGGGAATCTGATCCTTTGCTCCCAGTCACCCCTGTGTGACGTGTTTCTGCCGCACCCTGCATTGCCAAAATTTACCAAGAGACAGTGCTCTGGACAATGGCAAGTTGCATACTGGGATAACCATAGTATCCTTTTTGAAGAGGACTACATTATGCAAACTAGAAACCTTTTAGTTGAGACCTCCAATCAACCGTGGGGAGTTACAGTGCAGCACTTTGGTTCATGCTGCTATTCACATCTTCATTGTCCAAAATGTGGGGCAGTGGAGACACATCTTAAGTGCAACTTTACTTTAACACATTCAGATTCCACTAGTTCGTAGGCTCTAAAATTTACTTCTTAAGTAAAGTCTACCAGTTTGCATGATAGCCTATCAGTAGTTTGGCTTGTCATGTTTAACATTTTTATTCTAAGTCAACGAGTGAAATATCAGCAATAGTTTAGGTAAACACAAACATATGTACATGTCTAGCAATAGTATTAAAGAAGAAACCATATTCATCATTATTTTAAATGCTTCATTCATTATAATAATTTACATTGCACTTTTGGGTTATGCTTAAATGCTATGCAAAATTATTTTTAAAATCTAGATGTACAATATTTTATTATATTATTAATTCAGATTAATAAATATTCAGATAAAATGCTCAGTAAATTTATTCTAAACACTAAGGACTTAGAAACTGTTTTGAGATGCCTATGTCTGGGATCCAGGAGCACATACTTGCAGAATTTCCCT
The DNA here is from genome assembly GCF_965152235.1 of Eretmochelys imbricata. Taxonomy (NCBI): domain Eukaryota; kingdom Metazoa; phylum Chordata; order Testudines; family Cheloniidae; genus Eretmochelys; species Eretmochelys imbricata. The sequence goes on along the minus strand of NC_135573.1, from coordinate 100,340,307 downwards.
CTAAAGTTTCTATTCGCATCCATTGTTTATAAGCCTGTTCCTACAAGATGCTGAGTACACTCAACTCCTCCTAGTGACTTCAGTGGGAGTTGAAGGCTCTCCATATCATGCTGAAGGCCACAACTGGCCACTATTATGTACATATCTTATTACCCCTACCAGAATATGTACAGTTTGCCCTACGGCGCTGTTTTAATATGGAAATGTGTGGTAGAGTAGTTGTCATTTAAAGTCAACATCAACCCTACAGCTAGACATGGTGATATCACACAGGTGTTTCCTGCTATAAGTACAGGGAAACAGTGTGGCATCTTAAATATCACCATGGACTAACTATATGTAAATGGTGACTTTTTAATGACAACCACTGCATTCTACCATTTCATTCTAGAGAACGGCCTTACACACTTTCCATTTTGGCCTTACACACTTTCCATTTTGGCCTTAGATAACTAAATACTATTATCTCAGAATTTGCAATATTCCCTTACTATTCTTATTATAGCAAATGTTGAGGTAATAGTATCAAGGTGGCTGAAAGGTTATTAAAGGCAACTATAGTACATGTAAAAGTAAAACAAACACTTACTTTGAAGATTTTTATGACTTTGGTGCAAATCCTGGAGTGTGTTAAAAAGTCCTTATTTTACAACCTATGAACATAGACAATAAGTCAAAAGGAAATGGGAACTCCCTAGGGATGCTGTCCAAAAGAAAAGAAAAGAAAAGAAAAGAAAAGAAAAGAAAAGAAAAGAAAAGAAAAGAAAAGAAAAGAAAAGAAGCCCCTACCGAGTCACTCACCCTAACTCAGGATGCTGTTGCTGCTGAAACTACACAATGAATCCTTCTGCAGTTGGAATTTCAGATGCAATAATCCCTTACGGTGTGTTGTCTAATTATATTATTATGCATAATAAATGTAAAATATTTATTTTAGTTTACATAATTATATTAAATATGCATGCTATTTATCCTCAGTCTTGTAAGATATCCTTCACGAGTGATGTATTTTTCAGAAAGGTGCATTTATGGAATTAATGCTGTTTTGCTGGTCTGGGTGTTTATTTTGTAAAGCTTGTAAAAAGTTTCTTCTCTATTACCATAGAACATTTTGTCAACCCTCTGGATGCTGCCTTCCATTTTTTCCTAAGTACTGTGTGTAAAATGAAGAGTGGATTGTAAACTGTTCAGTGGGGCCCGAGAGGAATGAATGTCTTTTTCTTTAATTAAAGAAGAGTGGTGACACACAGTAAGTTAATGTTATATCTGTCATGAGATCTCATGGCCACAGTAAGTTATGGCAATGTGTGGTAAACACATCACAAGACTAATCCTATATTTCTCATGCACTCTAAACTCTCACAGACTTCAATGGTGTGCTAGAAAAGCAGGATTGGGCCTTATATGATCAATGACCAATTAACATAAATCTATTTTGTACTATCATGCACATATTCTTCTTCAGTGAATGGATATTATTATATGTCTAAGAAATGGTGATAGTTATAAGAAACAGTAAATTCTAATGGGCTCAGACTTAAGCCAAATGGTTCAAATCTGGATAACCACAAGTAGGCTCCCAAATCTAAATTTAGGCATAGAAGTGGCTAGATTTTCAAAAACGCTGAGCACCTGGAGCGCCCATTGATTTCACTGGGATTTGTGGGATCCCAGCACTTCTGAAAATCAGGCCATTAATATTTAGGTGCCTAAATATGGGGCCTTACTTTACGCAGACGGGTTTGAAAAGTTTGGCCTTAGGAAATACAATCCATGCTATTCATAGTTTACAGACATAGACCAGTTTCAGCAAGTTCCAGGTCTCCTTACTTTTCACTGTGCTCCATAGAAATGTCATGCAATTGAAAAAGTGTAGCCACATAACACTTCTCTCTTAAATGACATAGAAATCTAGGATAACCATTGCATAAGTAATGGTGGAAGAAGGCCCTATGAGACCAATTCTGTACTATAAAATTGTGGTGAACATTAATTAAGAATGAATAACTTTTTTGTATAATGGAGTATATTGATTTAATAATGGAAAAGACATATTGTGATTTGAGATCATAAATGCACAGAAAAGCATATATATTTACATTTAAATAGACTGAAGGAGTCATTGGCTAAATTAATAGTGCAAACTTGAAAAATATTTCAGCCTGAAATCCAGGCTGAAAAGACCAATTATATCCCTTTTTGGAAACACATCCAAATGAGAATTGTTCATATTTTAAGATTTTTCCTTATTTCATATATAATAATTATTCACACTATTGCCAGATACATAAAAGTAGAAGATAATTTCTTTGCCACAGAGGTAATGTATTTTTGCATTGTGTATTTAGAAGTCTAAAAGTAAATATCACAAGGTCAAAATGCAAATGACTCTAAATGTAAGATAACATACTGCACAATTTTGGAGCTACAGTCATAAACATAGCTTATATAAACAAATCAATCAAGTATATACAATCCAATGCTACACTTGTTTTCTTTTTGGGAATTTAGATTTCATTACAGATTATATAATTTGCGTGATAAAAATCTAAAGTAGTTTATTACTCACTTGGGCACACCACAGTCATTCAAGACTTTCACTAGTTAAGGAAGGAATTTCCCTCCTGACTGTGAGTTATTGAGAATATTTTCTCCTTTCTATTCTATCCAGCCCAAACCAATCTTTTCCCCTAGATGTCTTATAGTCTATTCCACTGTAGTCTCTGTTGCTAATAAAAAAGACAAGCAATATGTGCCTATACAGTTGCAAAATAATCCACATTTTAATCACAACAGTTTCTAAATTCATATTTATTCTTTTATTAGCATCCTTTCATCCTAAAGCTTCCCAGACTGCCTTACAGAAGATGAGCTCTGTTGAGCTTGAAACCTTGTCTCTTTCACCAGTAGAAGTTGGTCCAATAAAAGATATTACCTCACCCAGCTTGTCTCTTATGGAATGCATGCAGAGATCATGTCATCCACCTCTGAAAGCAGATGTAAAAGAGTGCAAGCAACACTACTGTATTTCTACACACAAACTAAAGAATACTCCTCTCATTGAAACAAAAGTGATTACAATTAAAAAGTCTGCATTTGCCAAGAGTTACCACAAAATAGTATTTAAGGTAGTCCTACAATAACCTAACCACTTGTTCTGGGGGAACTTACAGTAGACTGGCAGGATATAATTACCAACATGAGAGTTTGAGCAGAACACATGAAGGTTATCATGTTTACTACTGCAAAAAGTTCTCTAATGCCTACAAATAGATACAGCCTTAATTTCATGTTCTTCCAAAAGGTGGCACCTACAATAACACATGCTGAGGTGTTGGCTTACAATTGAATCAGTGTGAAGAGCACCACATGTTGAGTCCCAGCACAGGAGTGAGAGAACTAAGAGGAGGGCAATATGTTAGCCACTTTGAGAAAAAAGAAAAAAAAAAAAAGGAAAGGAAAGGAAAGGAAAAAGGAAAGGAAAAAGAGGAGGATGGACTGGAGAAAACATAGCTGCCAACAGCCTTGGCTATTATCCCAGGCCTGTGGAAGCTGGCAGGCAGATATAGAGATGCTGAACTCTAGGCACAGCAGTCCCACTCCTGGCTCCTCAGCAGCTTTGCAGGGTGCCTCTCTGCCTCTCAACTGCAGCAGCAACAGCTCTAATTTCAGGTGTCAGAGGAGCAGCCGTGTTCGTCTGTATCCGCAAAAAGAACAGGAGTACTTGTGGCACATCACTGCCAGCGCTCATAAGGAATCTCCTGCTGGACCCAAGAAACATGAGTTGGTACCTTAAGAGTCCACCCTCCATGTGGACAAAGAGTCAGTCACCTTGGCCCAGAAAGGAGCCGTGACAGCGGAGATCTGAAATACTATTGTAATGGGACAATTATTTCCAAATAAATGAGGAAGTGGGGGCTGCCAGAGGGTTTTCTATGCACTCTGATGAATTTTAGGCTATTTTCTTTGCTCTGTCTCTTCTCTAAGAAAATAACCACAAACACACTAGAATACTGAAAAAAACCTTCTGTGTCCTGGGATCTCTAGAATATTTGGAAAATTGTCCCTGGCCAGCAGTTTAGCCTCATTCACTGCACATCTTATCTGACACAATATTTAGGACACTGTGGTACCTTTCCCAAACCTGAAATAGAGGTCTGTGTAGCTCAAAAACGTGACTCTTTCACCGACAGAAGTTGATCCAATAAAAGATGTTATGTCACTCACCTTGTCTGGGACCAACACAGCTACAACACTGCAATCAATATGTAAGATATGCATTTTGTGTCATGAGCAGTGAAAAAGGTAAAGCTCTAGAGGAGCTGTCCATTCGTGCACTGTGCACTCAGGGCCCACTCCCGCAAACTCGTACATGAGCAATGAGTAGTACTCCCATTCACTGGTGATTTCAAATGAATCTCATTAGATCACCAAAACTTTTCTCTTATTTCCTAGTTGAGGCCAATGGGACTACTCCTTTGAGTAGGGACTGCTCATGAGAGTGAAGGTTTGCAAGATGAGGCCCCTTTTAAGGTGGATTGTGAATGGGACAGCATTCCCCAGGAGCCTTTACCTCATTCATTGCTCATCTTGCCATACTCACTGCAATCCTTGTAAGTCCTCACCTTCCATGTGCCTCTTCGAAGATAAGCATTCAGTGATGTAGAGCCCAATACAAAGCCCTGCCTTTGCTGCCTGATCCAAAGCTCATTGAAGTCATTGGAAAGACTCCCATTTACTTCAATGGTGCCCTCAGTTTGCACTTGTAAGGCAGAAACTGTATATCTCCTAATGCGTGCAGTACAGGAGCTTCCTAGTATCTACCTCATGCTGCATGGGACAAGGCACTCTGGAAGTATCTAACTTTTATTATATTTTTTCTTTTTTAAACACTAGGAAATTCCATTAAAAAAAGTTAGGTTAAAAGAACTTGATGGTTGTATGCTTAGGACTCACAAGTCAAGAAATGCTGCGGAATTGCACTCAAAAGTTTAACTTTCCCCTTATGTATATGCACTGAGATAACCTTTAATAACATGATCACATACTCTTTCCCAAATATACTATTCATTTCTAAAACTTTGAAAGTTAATTCTCATAAGCTGCATGTGAATGATTTTCGTGCACTCTTTGTATAGCATACACAGAATAGTACACAATGCAAAAAGATGTCAAAAACGCAATCAAAGAGAAAGCATGTATTACACTGCATTTGTAAAATAGCATATGACGATTTAATTAAGAACTGCATTGTAATGTATATAAGGCTTATGCGGCTGAGTTAAGCTTGCACAGATAACCTTAATGTCTCTCTTTTCCTGACTTTTGCGTGCTTAACAATGCAGCCATGATATTGACAAAACAGGATGTCTTTTAGGGCAGTGTCTTATGGGACTTTGCCACTCAGAATGCTCTTCTTCCAACCTTGTCTGATCAACTAGTCTGGCAAGAAGAAGGAAAAACAGTAGTAGAAACTTTAACTAACTCAAGTTGCTTCCACTTTAAATATGTATTTGATGGGTGCTCAGGCTGCTAAGCCTTTTGGGGCAGTTTTTCTTTCTTGGTGGAATGGCTGCAACTCAACCGAGAAAATTTTCAAAAGCAGAGTTGATTTGAAAAGGCAATGCAGATAAGTAGTTTCACCAGGGAGAATTCTAATAGACACCAGAGCAGCTGTGAAACCAACACTCGATATTAGCATTACCGTGTTAGCACTAAAAAGTTTTCATTTGTATTTCTTTTTTTAAAGTAATATCTGAATACTATGAGACTAATTTTTAAGTTACCTCCTAATTTAATATGCAATTACTGCTGCACTGATGGAATTTTAATGGCAATATATTTTCACTGGTGACTTCAAATGAACTTCATCAGATCACCTTAACTTCTTTCATCACTTTATTATTAATGACTTGTTACCTGTAGTCACACCAGGGACATCTGTAGGGTTTTTCACCAGTATGGACACGCTTATGTCGTGTCAGATGTGACTGTGTTGTGGAAGCGAAATTACACTCATCACATCTGAATGGTTTCTCTCCTGAAAGAGGACAAGAAAATACAAGCATTAATAATTTTAACTGATAGAAAACTCCCTGAGCCACCTTTTCAGTTCATATGCAGCAGAAGAGCAAATACAATCTGCAGTTTCAAATATAACGAGCCTCTTCTTAATTACAAAATACTCCTGCAGTAACTCTCATTACAAGTTATCTACCTTACTTGCTGGCTGCTTCCTCATGTGGCAGTAGAGCAGCCTGCCTGCCTGCCAGGGAGGAGGAAGTATCGCACTGGGCTCAGATGTGAAGCCCTTCGTCCTCCTTCCTGAAAGTGCACTACTAACAAGGGAGTCAGTATAGTGCTGCTTTATTGGACTCATCAATGCAGCTTCCATCATGAAAAAGAGAGATAAGTAGGGATGGGAAACCAGAGGAGACAAGGAAAAGAATAGCAAAAATCATCAGCCTCGTTTTATAGCTGGACTAACTAAGAAAAGTTAAGTCACTCCATCATTGGAGTCAGTGCCAGAGCATGGGATTCTGTAGTTTTCTATCCTTTGCTTCACCCACAAGACCACTCTGCCACTCATGCTACCCAGTTTCTCTCAGTGGTCAGAGGTCACACTGGCTGCTAAGATCGCTAGCAGCTGACTTGAAGAGATCTTGAGGCAGCGTTAGTCCAGTTATCAGCAGCAGCCTAAGCAGCTCTGCACACCACAGCTGCAAACCAATTTGGGATGCACTCTAACATTGAAGGACCTGCAGCCATAGTTAGGAAAAATCAGTGATAAATTTTCAAGTCTAGGGATCAGTTCACATTGTTTTCTACATTTTAAGGATTCCTTCTGAAAACAAAGAATAAAAAACACACAAATTCACTATTTTAAAATAACATTATTAAGGTGGAATGGTCAAGCATTCAAAAGTTAGGAACTGGCAGAATTAACATTGCATTAATGTTGCAGAATTAATGTGCATGCATTATGATAAGTCTTTAATTACATGATCACATGCCATTATTTCCATAGGACCTCTGCCTCATATACTGTACAGAATAGCAGTGCTCTCTTAATGAGCAGGTATTCAATATTTTGTTTTATTCTGGTTGTTCAATGTGGGCCCCGAGATGTTATTTACTGCATACTCTGCAAACTCTGAAGACAGATTGATTAATTTCCTCATGGGCTTTTCTGTGGTGCTCATCATTATAGTGCATGCTTCACAAATATCAATTATCTTCACAAAACCTCCGTGAAACAAGGGGTTGGGGTTTTTAATTCCATTTGGATGGGGAACTGAGGCACAGAGAGATCAAAGTCAAAAGTTTCCATTCATTTTGGGTGCCCAAGTTGAGACAACTAAGACCTGATTTTTTCAGAGTACTTAGCATTATACAGCAATTTAATTCTCACTGACTTCAGCTGCAGCTGTGACTTCTGCTAATCAGAGTCTCAAACTGAACACCTATAAAATGAGGAATACGCAATTAGTAAGCATCTCTGAAAGCTGGGTTTAAGAGACTTGCCCAGCATCACACAGGAACTCTGGGGCACTGTGAGAGATAGAATCCAATTCTCCAGGGTAGCATTTGACTGTCTTAATAATGAAACCATTCTTTCTCTTTGTGTAATCCTCTGCCTCTTTCATAATACACCTGGAGCTAGAGCAGGCTGGAAAACGTAAATCCCTTCTTGTGAAAAATTTTGCTTTTTTGAATTGGTTTTTGTCACAAAACAGGATAAAATGGCAAAAAATAAAATTTTCTTTAGCAGGACAGGGGTTTTGGAGAAAAAATTGTTTTGGGAGAACCAAAACAGAGTTTTTCAGCCTCCTGGCTGCCTGGCCAGAAGGTGCTGGTCAATTTCAGGCAGCAAGTGAAAGAGACAAGAGACTTCCAGCCTGGCTGCAGAGTCAGAGAGCCAAGGTGCTCAGCATCCCCACCTCTGGGGTCACAGTGACAGAGAGTAGGGATGTCCAGTATCTCTGGCCCTGTAGCTGGGGGAGTAGGCTGGAAGCTACTGAGGCAGAGTCATGGCACTCAGCCCCACCAGCTCTCCTGGAAAGCTTTTGCCAGTTTCACTTTCCACCAGGTAGTCTCTTGCCCAGACAGCTTTAGTCTCTCCCACCCAGACTCACTGTCCGGTCCCAATTTCCACCCAGACTCCCAGTCTCTCTCTTTCTCCCCCCACCCCGCTCTGCTTTGCCCAGCCAGTCCCAGCCAATGTGTTTCCCCTTCTCCCAACCTTCAATTGCCCTTCCCCCGACATTGCCTGTCCCTACGGGCTCCCAGCTCCAATCTCCCCCCCCACCCCAGGCTTCCCATCCAATCAAAGTCCCCTCTCCCACTGGCTCCATATCCCAGTCTCTATTCCCTGCTTCTTCCAATTCCCCTCCTACACCAACACTCCTCTTCAGATATGTCTCCCATCCTCTCTCACCTCTTTCCCTCCACCCCACAGGTACTCAGACCCAAACTGCTTCCAAGCCAGCTGCAGTCTCCCTCTTACCCCACCTCCCAGACCCAGTTTCCCTCTTCCCACACCACCAGCCTGCAATCCCAATCTCCCCCAGAAGGCTTCTTGTCCCAGTCCTACTCCGTGGTTGCCTGCTTAGCCACATCCAGCTCTTGCCCTTTCTGAATTCATATCAAGTAGCTTCTCCCTTCCTACTCCTGGGCCCAGTGGGGGTGTGGGGGTGTGGAGAGTCACTAAGAGTACAGAGGAAACGGGCTCCCTGCTCTCAGTTCCAGCCGTACCTGGCCCAGCCTGCAGCAGCCCAGGCCTTCAATTGCAGAGAAAGTCCCTGCTCAGCTCCAGGCTGGAGCATGCCCAGTGTGGATGGAACCTTTGGGGAATTTCATTACTAAAATCTAAGAAGTCTCTACTGAGCATGTGCAAATGGCAATATTTTTCTAAGGTTTATAACTTGGCCAAATTTGGTCAGATTTTCATTGGGACAGCGACAGGAATATCCCCTAACATAAAGGCCACCTGCCAAATATCAAGTGCCTGCTCCAAAGCAGGGAGTGCAAAACATTTTCGAAGTAAAGGACGCCAGAATTTTTTTAATGTGGGCAAAGCAACGTATTTTTTTCCTAGCCTCATTCTCAGAAACAACTAAACTGTTTTGGCTGCAATCTTAAAAAACTAGCCTGAGGCAGACACCTGGCATGGAAAATTCAACCCAAACAGTTGAGGTTTGGCAAAGTTATAAGCAACTGAAAACAGGGTCTTAAAATGGGAAGTGTTAGACAATATTAATAACAGACGGTCATCCAGCCCCACATATATATTTCCCAAATGAAAGCTAGGATTAATCCTCATATTTCTAACTAGCCAAAGCAGGAGAAGCCCAGACTGTAGGCTTCTTAGGCTCTGAAAGACCGCTCTAGAGAAAGAAGATGGGAAACCTGCATGGGAACTGGGGAGAAATAGGCAAAGGAGAGGTAGCTTCAAGACTTAGAACAATTGCTTTTAGTAGCTCTTGGAGAGAATTTTAGCTACTATTTTTCAGCTCCTGTTCCCTGGCCAGGGGGTGAGGGAAACCCAGGATTGTGCTGGACAAATTGGGACTGCTGGCAAATATGCCTTTCCTGCTCCAAACTTTCCTGTCAAATACCCAATCTCTTCTTCTCTGAAGAAAGTGATTCTTCCAACTGTTTGACTGACAGTGGCTTCTTTTCCAATTAAACTTTCTGGGATACTTAACACTATTTCAACAACCTATTCTTGAACTGAAAATTCCTGTCCCAACTCCTGATTTGTTTTCTCTTTGAGAATTAAAGAAAATAGTAATATTTCTGAAGCCTAAGTAACACAGCTACAAGAATGATAGAGAAGGGTCTTCCTTCCTTCTAGCAGTTTTCATTTAATATACATTTGAACCTTATTAAACTGCACCTTTGTAAACTGGAAACCAGCAAATCTGCACTGAAAATGATTTTCTGGTTTGAGGTCCACTTTAACACATCTCAGGAAAGTTCTGCTGCAATGCTGAGGCAGAGCCAGTGAGGCTGACAGATCAGTGAGGTTCCACTCTAGCTAGTAGAGTTTGGAAATTCCATCATGACCAAAAGAAAAATGAATAATCCTCACCACCGCATGAGGAAGTTTCTCCTTAGGAAATCCTTGTGGCTAAGTGTTCCTGTCAGGTACAGTTTGTGTAAATTTCACTTGACAGAAAATACATCACAGCAACACAAAACAAAAGGCCAAATGAACTGGGAAAAACTGACTGCCTAACTTTCTCAATAGCTTTTAGAGGCTGCACCAAGGGGAAAAATATTTATGTATGAAACCAAGTCAATAAGAAAACTTTTCGGTTCACTTGATAGATAAGCTTGTCTCAACCAAAACCATAACATCCCAGCCTAAAGTGATAGGGAGGCAAAAAGGAGCCCAAATTACTTTTTCCACAGCCACGGCCAAGAAAGAAGTACGTATTGCTGCTATCTCCCAACCATTCCCCCCATGCTTGGTCCAACTGCTTCTGCTTCTTCTACAATCACTTCCCCTCCTAACTGCTTGGTCCCATCCTCATCCCTCTCCCCACAACTGTTTCCCCTCTCCTCCTGATATCTAATATTCTCACTCCCAAACTGTGCTCCCCTCAAGTGCCTATGCTCATTCTCACACACCCCCAGGTCAGTTTCCACTATTTCCATACTGCTTACTTCATTTCAAATCGGTCCTTCATGCCTCCGCAACAGCTCTAAACTTTGCAGCACAATTCCCTGTTTGCTGTGGCAGAATACAGGGAATGAACACCTACTGAGGTCCTGCAGGGTGGGCAGGTGCAAGCTGACTCGGGGGAAGAGTGACTAAACCCAGGGCTCAAATAATTTCGGGGGACAACTAATACAAAAAAAAACCCAAACAGGAACAGGAGTGAGGTCAGAGGGCCACAAATAAGGAACTGGAAGGAGACACCAAACAGACAACCCCGGACTGTGCCACTGCTCCTCAAAGCTGTGAAGGGAGCCAGTGGACGCAGCCTAGAGGAATTTTGCCTGGATGCGTGATCATAAGGAGGAACAGAAATGGTCCCACAGTTGTAGAGCACCTCCCCATCCAGCATCCTCCTCCTGGTTTTACAGATGGACACTTTGGCTAGCACCAGGAGGAGGTTGACGAGGGGGTCTTGCAACTTTGTGGGGCCATGGATATCAGGAGATGAAGGGGGGGAGGGGAGTGCAGCCAGACCCTGAGGACAAGGCTCTGGAGGAGCCGGAAAAGGAGATGCAGGCTGGAATACCCAAGATAAATGTTCGCCAGGGTCTCTCTCATGGCACAGAAGGGGCAGGTATTGAGGAAGCGGGTGAACCATGCAGGTACATGCCCGTGCTCACAGCTGCATGAAGGAGCCACCAACTAATATCCATGGCAGGCCAGGGAGCAAATGTGGAATACAGGCCCACCGGGGTTCCTCACCCTCCACAGGTGGTAGAAGAGCCCGCCACTTTGGGTCGGGACAGGACACGAGGGTGAGGAAGTGAAAGGTATGGAGCACAAACTTGCATAGGTGTGTCCTGGGTGTGGTTCGGAAATGAACTGGCTGCAGTTTGCACAGTCAGCTCTGGTTGCAGAAGGGAGGGGTCTGGGGTGGCTCACGGGGCCCAATAACAAGGTTCGGATGGCCAGGGGTGAGGGGTGGGCGGGGAGTACCCTCCCACAGGACCCACTCAAGGAAAGCCTGAGAGGCGGCGATAAGGCTGCCATAAACCCCATCCTGCCATAAACGTCTCCCCCTTCCTCGCACAGATATTGTGGCGTGCACAGCAAGCAGTAATAACAATGGGAATATTGGTTTCGCTGAGGTCTAACCGAGTCAATAAACTGCACCAGTGCGCTTTTTAAATGCCCAAATGCACATTCTACCACCATTCTGCACTTACTCAGCCTATAGTTGAACAGCTCCTGACTACTGTCCAGGGTGCCTGTGTATGGTTTCATAAGCCATGGCATTAAGGGGTAGGCTGGGTCCCCAAGGATAACTATAGGCATTTCAACATCCCCAGTGGCTATCTTCTGCTCTGGAAAGTAAGTCCTTGCTGCAGCTGTTGAAACAGACCAGAGTTCCTGAAGATGCGAGTGTCATGTACCTTTCCCAGCCATCCCATGTTGATGTTGGTGAAATATCCCTTGTGATCCACCAATGCTTGCAGCACCATTGAAAAGTACCTCTTTCGGTTTATGTACTCACTACCTTGTACTATGTACTTTGCTCCGGTGCCAAAATAGGGATATGGGTTTCATCTATCGCCCCACCACAGTTAGGGAATCCCATTGCAGCAAAGCCATCCATTATGACCTGCACATTTCCCAGAGTCTCTACCCTTGATAACAGCAGCTCAGTGATTGCGTTGGCTACTTGCATCACAGCAGCCCCCACATTAGATTTGCCCACTTCAAATTGATTCCCGACTAACCGGTAGCTGTCTAGCATTGCAAGCTTCCACAGGGCTATCACCACTCGCTTCTCAACTGTGAGGGCTGCTCTCATCTTCGTATTCTTGTGCTTCAGAGCAGGGGAAAGCAAGTCAAAAAGTTCCATGAAAGTGCCCTTATGCATGTGAAAGTTTCGCAGCCACTGGGAATCGTCCCAGACCTGCAACACTATGTGGTCCCACCACTCTGTGATTGTTTCCTAGGCCCAGAATCGGCGTTCCACACCATGAACCTGCCCAATTGACACCATGAAGTGCACATTGCAGGGGCCCGTACTCTATGAGAAGTCCATGTCCATGTCTTCATCACTCTCGTCACCGTGCTGCAGTCGCCTCCTCCTTGCCTGGTTTCGCTTTTCGTGCAGGTTATGGTCTGCATATCCTGCTGGATAATGCGCGCGGTGTTTATAGTGCTCATAATTGCCGTGGTGATCTGAGCGGGCTCCATGTTCCCAGTGCTGGGGCGTCTGCGCTGAAAAAAGGCGTGAAACGATTGTCCACCGTTGCTCTAACGGAGGGAAGGGTGACTGATAACATGGCTTACAGGGTTGGCTTACAGGAAATTAAAATCAACAAAGGGGGCGGCTTTGCATCAAGGAGAAACAGAATGGCCCCCTCAAGGACGGAACTCAAAACCCTGGGTTTAGCAGGCTGTTGATTTCACGGAGGGAGGGAGGAAGGGAGGAGAAAATGATTATAAAACAAATCTGGTCTATTTCTTGTTTTGATCCACTTCATCTATCTTTATACATCTTGCTGGCAGCAGACGGTGCAGTATGACTGCTGGCCATCATCGTCTCCTGGCTGCTCATTAGAAGACGGTGCAGTAGGACTGCCAACAGGACTGAATTGCCATGAGATGAAACTTAAAAGGGAAATGACCTGGCTGAGTCACTCCCATGTTTGCCCAAGCGCCCTTGACCGACCTCACCGAGGTCGGCTAAAAGAGCACCCTGGAATACGGCGACGACAGCTACCAGTCATACTGCACTGTTTGCTGCCAAAAGGCAATGAGCTGCTGCTTTATAGCAATGCAGTACCACATCTGCCAGCACCCAGGAGACATACGAGACACATGGTGACTATGAGCTGAGCGGGCTCCATGCTTGCCATGGTATGGCGTCTGCATAGGTAACCCAGGAAAAAAGGCGCGAAATGATTGTCTGCCATTGCTTTCACGGAGAGAGGGAGGGAAGGGGGTGCCTGATGATATGTACCCAGAACCACCTGCAACAATGTTTTTGCCCCAGCAGGCATTGGGATTTCTACCCAGAATTCAAATGGGTAACGGAGACTCCGGGAACTGTGGGATAGCTACCCACAGTGTAACTTTCCGGAAGTCGACGGTTGCTTCGGTATTGTGGACGCACTCCGCCGACTTAATGCCGACTAAATGCACTGAGAGCATTTGTGTGGGGACACACACAATCGACTGTATAAAAACACTTTCTACAATTCTACAACCTAATTTCAACCTAATTTCTATAACCTAATTACAACCTAATTTCGTAGTGTAGACATAGCCTCAGACACCAGTTAGTTCCCCTGAAGAAAGCCAACTGAGGTAATTAGATAATCAGTCCAGACAGACAAAGAAACGAAGGAAGGAAGTGCCAGGGGAGAAAGAGGAGCAGGCTTGCTGAGCCCAGTCTCACAGAGGCCTCAGTGAAGAGAGACCTCTGCTCCTGACAGGTTTTGAGAAGGGGGACGGAAGCACAGGGGATGTTGTAAATGGACTCTTGCACAGGTACTGTAGTGGCGATGGTGAAGGGAACTCAAATAAATGGCTCTGTGAATGCATAACTATTGGAGTCTGTGGCAAGAAGACAGGAGCAAAGGCGTGCCCAGCTACAGGCAGCACTGGATTTTATGGCAAATTTAAGCAACCCCCTGAAATTCACGGAAGTCACAACCAGAGTTTTCAGTTATAATCCTTATACACTTCTGGCAGCCTCAGTTTCCAATTTGCTGCAGAAATGGTGCAGAGTGATGCACAACAGGGAGTACTCAGCACTCTGCTACATGTACAGTTACAATGGAGGATGGGTTTATCACTTTGTATCAGAAATTTTCCTGTTCAGACTGTTAGGGCAAGAGGGAATTTTGATGATTTGAGGTTTGCCCCTTATACCTTAGACAAAGTTTACCATTTTTTGTCATTACTAAGACAACTAGAAAGTTTTACAGAATTTTAGCTTAAAAATAGTGAGAGGAAATTTGGGAAACTTTTTGTTTTGGCTACATATTTGGAGACTGAACAGGTCAAAATACTTCGAAAGCTTCCCAGCCCATGCAAAGAAACTACTCTCCTCTCCCTCACCTCTAGCTTTAATAACTACAACCTCCAGAAAAGCCTGACAAATGAGATGATTGCCCAGGAAAGCCTGAAAGGTGATCAAACACAGGGTCCATCAAATCAAGGGAGAAAGTCAAAAGGACACATCTCTGTTAGCCCTCTCTTGCTTGAACCAAAGGCCTGTAATCTCCAGTACTTTGTCTAATCACAACTGTCAATGTGTCACACAGGAAAAGAGATGAGTTTTTCAGCTAGCCAGAGTCCAAATTACTTCTGAATTGAGTATCAGTTAGCCATTTAAGCCACTCAGCATGGAAAATTTCAGCTTAAATGACTAAAGTTTGGCAAATTTATAAGCAACTGAAAACAGGGTCTTATAAAGGGAAGTGTCAGGCAGCCTTAATAATATGCAGTGCTACCAACCACACCTATAATAACCTTCTCTCTGGTTTTCCGCACTGCTCAACTCTCCTCATTTCACTCTATTCAAAGTTCTCTTCCTATCCTGCAATTCTGGCCAGTTTTCCTTATGTTTCTTGATTGGCTTCATCTTCAAGCCTCTATATGTGATCTTGTCCCACCTAAATCTCAGCTTTTATTTCCTCTTCCCACTCCTTACACTTTTCCTAACCCTTTCCTTGTCTGCTCCATGTCTTTCTCCCACTCTTAGTTTACGTCTAAAATAGTCCCCTTCTTCTTATCCTCTAGGTGTCCTCTGTCCTATCATCTTCTGTTCACAAATAATGTTCAAATGCTCCCTTTCCTAAATACAAGTTGTTCTTCATACAGTGCCTCTTTTGACCGTAAGCTCTTTGGGATGCAGAGCATACCTTTCTGCACTCATAAACTGCATTGTAAATTTATGACAATATATAAATGATTTTAATCATTACTAAAATAATACAATAATAACAAACAGTAAGGGCATGATTCTTGATTAAGAATGCTTGAATTATTTTTTGTTTACAGACTACACACAGTACTTATGGGTATGGGAATATGCTGTTGCTGATCCAGCTTTGAGGTGAATGAACTTTAAAACTTTTAAAATGCTATTATGGAAACGCCTTTAACAAAACACACATAGTGTTAACAAGGTGGAAAAGGTCTCATCCCTATCGTATTATTTAGGGCTCCGCGTGCAAACAGAGCCCTAAATAATTACTATAGACCATATATTTTAAAGTTCTGTTATCAAATTATCATGTTTGAACCAAGTGGACAACCCAAACTATGGTCTGCTAGTCATGTTCCTGATTTCCAGCCGCTTCTACAATTGATCAGGCTTTTCACTGTGAAGAGGAGTCCAAAGGCCTGCAAAAACAGCTTGAAACAGAGACAGCCTATTTGCCACTAGTAGATGGTCACTGTTACATACAAAGAACTGAGAAAACAAGAATCATCCCTTATTGTATAAAAGACATCCAAAAATTTCATACATACTTTCCTAACACATTTTTCCAAAAGAGAAATTGCAGTAATTGCTACAGAGCTGTTATCTGACTGCAAACTGTGATTGTGATGGGGATGCACGGTCTGTGTGTTCATGAATGGAAAAAGGCCCTGAGACAATCCTTCTTGTAAAATATGGTCCACAGTATGAGAAAGTTTAAGACACCTAGATTTCAACCCTTATCTATCACTGAAAGTCTGCTGTAATTAAGTTTCACACTCTCCTAATGACTTAAATGGAAATGAAAAATAACCATTTAATGAAACAGCACAATACTTACTGTGCTATACCTTACATAGAATTCCACTTTTTTTTTAGCTTGGGTGTGGGAAGAGGATACATTATACATTTAATTCAATGCCAAGTAATGTAACTGCACATTAAAGTCAAAGAGCAGTTCACATGAGAAATAGAAACACAAAGTGAGTCATTCAACTGGATAAAAATACATACATTATTAAATTTTCTTTCTTTATTACATTGACCTATAAATGTCTTGAGAAGTACAAGATTGAAATGAGCAAATGGAACTGATCATACAAACAGTGATCTATGTGAAAAGTGTAAGTCACCATCTTCAAAAATTCATGAAAACATTTGAACAAAAACACGAATTGCTTAGGCTTTGCAATAAGTTCAGGAGCTGCCATAAACAATAAGGGTACCATCCCCAATTACTCTACTACGGTGGTGTACTTTACTGAAATTACAAAAGTAGCATATGTCAATTAATCACAGTTAATGCATGCAATTAACACAAAACAAATTAGCTAGATTAAAAAAATAGTTCACTCAGTCCTATTTCTTGTTCAGCCAATCCCTAAAACAAACAAGTTTGTTTACATTTATGGGAGATAACGCTGTCCGCTTCTTTTTTACAATGTCACCTGAAAGTGAGAACAGGCATTCACATGGCACTGTTGTAGCCGGTGTTGCAAAGTATTTACATGCCAGATACGCTAAATATTTGTATGCCCCTTCATGCTTTGACTTGTAAGTTCTAAAGTTTTATATTGTTTTGTTTTAGAATCCAGTTATGTAAAAAAAATTAAAAATCTACATTTATAAGTTGCACTTTCATGATAGATTCCACTACAGTACTTTTATGAGGTAAATTGAAAAATACTATTTCTTTTGTTTATCTTTTTACAGTTCAAATATTTGTAATAAAAATAATAATACAAAGTAAGCACTGTACACTTCATATTCTGTGCTGTAATTTAAATCAATATATTTGGAAAATGTAGACAAACATCCAAAAATATTTATAAGAAGTTTAAACTGGTATTCTATTGTTTAATTGTGTAATTAAAACTGCAATTAATCATGACTATTTTTTTTATATCTTGCGATTAATTGTGACTTATTTTTAATTGTTTGACAGCCCTAATGGAAACTAATTTTATACGCAGGCTGTCACTAAAAGTTGTAATATCACTTTCATGTCTCCCTTGAGGACAGATTCTCCCAATTGCACAAAGTGAGAGTAAACAGCATTGGCTCAGGGGGAATCCATGACAATTGGTGGGATGGAAACCTCCCCTCCAACTCATTGACATTACTTCATAAACATTACTGCAACCCAGTGAGGTGGGCTCTATTTACCACATTAAATCAGTGTCCTGCTTTGTGTCAGCCAGCAAAAGCTGTTTAAAGGCACTGACTTGGCTTTTTGATCCAGTTTCTAATAACACATAAAATGTATTTCTTTGTTCAATAAGTGTTCAACAAGGACAGAGGCATCATTCTAATAAGGTCTCTTTACAATGGAAAAGACTATGGCTTGAACTTCAGAGGTAATGAGCACCTGTAGTTCTCATTGCCTTAAGCCAGAAGTGGGGATGCTCAGCACTTCCAAAAAATGAGGCCATTAGTCTTTATGTAGCTGATGAAGCACATTATAGAACTTTGTATGCTAATCCACTGTAGAACTGCCGGAAAAGCTCTTGGTGGATCACCAGGGAGACTCATGGCATCCCCTTATTAAGTCAAAGTCAGTGAAAGCCATAGTCCATTTTACATTCAAAGACCATACTGTACAGAGAAGCAGTATACTTACTAACTAGATACTTTTTTTTACCACAGAATAGAGATGTCAACCAACAAATCAGAGGTTGCAGACTTCTTTAGTAAGAAAATGATACCATTTCTGGGTTGAATTTTTCCCCTCTCTCAGTACTGACATGCGTGGTACTGTGCAACTGAGCATATCTATGCCAAACAGGTCTGTGTGGCAATGCACCATGCTAGTGAAAGTGGAAAGCATACATTTACCGCCTCTTGAGATTAATTATATTTCTTTCCTGTTTAACATGAACATATTTTTTAATTCCCTTTTCGTTCTCATTTTAAAAATATAAACAATTCTGTGATGGGTAGCATCCTCTGTTTGCCAAACTGACTTCTGAGGAAGATGTTTTGCCCTCTGAGTGACAAAGGGCCAGAATCCTATACTCAAGTTGAGTAGTACTTTCCTCTGCAAGTAATTCCCATGAAGAAAATGGAACTATTTACAGAGCCTGGTATTTCTCAGTGTAAGTGCATGGTCCGGCCCAATTCTGTTCCCAAGAGGAGGAACAGAATAAGAAGCATCAGAAGCAAGAGAATGAAGGGCTAAGTGGTAAGGCGCTCTCAGGTCCGAGAGCCAGTCCTCCTCTGTGTCAGGTATCTGTCAGATATTCTGAACATTCCTCCTGGATACTAAGACACCTTATGCCTGGAGGCTGGGAGAACGGGAAGCTTATTAAAGTGGTCAAGACACCTCAACTACATGTGAGGATTTGCTCCTTTGCCCTTGAATCAAGGGTCTCTGACAGGTGATAAAAATAAATCTTGGATAGGGAGATGTTTTGTGTCACCCTCCGAGACAGTTTGTATAATGGCAGGGAATTATTTACGCCATTTAGACCATTTTTGATTCCAATCCCTTTCAAAACGTATTGTAATTTTCTTGGGCATTCTCTGTGCAGAGAAAACGGTGTCAAAGGGATGCACAAGGGAAATATAGATATAAAGAGTGGTGCATGTGGCTAAGCACTGAGATAAAGCTGTGCAATGGACAAGAATATTGTGGAATCTGCATAAGTAAAAGAACACCAACAAAAGGCATATTGGGCCATTTTCTTTGAAACAAATAGAAGACACAGATAATTTTTCTGCTAAAGAACCATCTCCGATTGTTTGTCCCACAGAGGCAGATAAATGCCCAGAAGATAGATCCTTCTGTCTCTGAGATACTGTCCTGTATAGTATCTAGTTAATAGCAAAGTAATAACGAGCCTCCAATCCTGACATAAAATATAAACTTATGCCTGCTGGATGCAAGCTTCATGATCTATAACCTCCAATGCCTGCGATCATACCAAGGAAGTCTCCACCAGGGTGGCATGAGGAGTGCAGATGCCATCCAGCAAATAAATTGCATTTAAAGTGTTTCACTGGGACCAAACCTGTTTATAATGGCCAATATTTTCAACCTAACTTTAGGCATCTAAATATATATTAGGACACAATACAAATGGCCTGATTTTCGGCGAAGTTGCGTACCTAAAACTCTCCCTGAAATCACTGAAAACTGCTAATGGTCAAGATGTCTGAAAATCAGGGTATTTTTATTCAGTTCCCTAAAGAAAGATTCAGGTGCCTACCTTTAGGCATCTATGGTAGGAAAGTTTGGCTAATGTGTTTAGCCATCATAATGTAATAAATCTATTACAAATAACTTAAGAGAAGGTTATGGTTGCATGGTTAAGTACTCAAAACTCAATAAATTAAAAAGTTTATGTTGCATGTGCAGCGCTAACTCTTCCTCTTGTGTGTATACAATGGTCTATAGGACCAGACCCTCAGCTGGCTTAAACTGATGCAGCTCCATTGACTTAAACTTTGTCCAGTGACTTCAACAGAGCTACACAAATTTACCTCTGAGGGTCTGAGACACTGTTTTTAATTTTTTGATCATATTTTACTTCTCTAAAAATATTATATAATGACATACCTTTTTTCTGTAGCTCGGGATGAATATGTGTAGAATTTGTAAAATATTTTCTGTAAGTTTTATATACAATACTTTCAGTATTATACTGGTCAGATATATCTTCATTAACTTAGGAACTTGATATAATACCTTTTCTATTCTGACCAATAATTTTATCAGCACCCAGATACTACATATTTTGCAGAATGCATAATGAGGAAAATGAGGCAGCTAACTATGAAGGTAACTTTAGCTGCATACTTGGTCTGTAAGTGGTATGTTATTATGTAAGTAATATGTTAGCTCTATTACTGAAGTGCTGTTACATATTTCACATAAATGAATTTAATGAACTCTGTGCAACAAACGCAGAGTACTACGCAATACTGCAAGATACTACATAACTATAGAAAAGGCTGCAAAAATATGGTTGCTATTATCTTGCATTATTTGAGAAATAGTATCTGCATTCACACAAGAGGCAAAGTTAAGGATGGTAATGCAGTTTTCTCCCCAGCTTTCCTCTTCTAAAATTCCTGAATTGTTTCTGCTTATGCGATTATATAATATAAATGTTCAAGAAGAGATCAGGCTTTGTAAATTCCAGCCCAATCAGAGAACATTTTAGAAAGTTATCAGGAATTGAGAATTGGGAGTTAGAATGGAAGCACATGACTTTAACTACAGCAGTTACTATGCTCCTGCTAAAATTTAGATACACTGACACAGTGACACATTGACAGAATACAGTGTAAAATTTTCTAAATGCATCATCTTAAATACTTTAAATATATAAACATCCTGTAGTAAGTGGGAAATGAATGAGGGAGTACCTCTCACATATGTAAATTTTTTGCTACCACAGAAGTTAATTCCCAGAAATGACAACCCCATTGACTTCAGTGAAAATGAATAGCTGTGACTAGAGAATGTGGCCTTGTACATTTATCTTTATAACAAATTTACTTCATGATGTTGGCAGTCAATCTCTGAAAGCCCCACCTTTGTGTGAACATCGCACTTCCCTCCATCCAGACTTGGTTGAATAATCTGACATCATGGCTGTGAGTATATGGCTTCAGGATCCCCAGGAAAGCAGAGTAAGTGCTATCAGGGAAATTCTGCTCTAAGACAGCGAACGTCCTGAATCGGATTATTCTACAAAGTGCCACAATACAAAATCCCCACAATACAAATCCATGGAAAATTCACAATGCAACCATTAGAACCATGCATTTGTTAGCAATTTCTGTCCAGTGTTCATTCGATAATAGTGACTTAAACACACACTATTCTTCTTGATTATATTTTATTATCCTCATGCAAGTCACTAATATAAATATAACAGTGATGTTTCTGCATCTGTTTGAACAAAACCTACTCAAATAATCAAACACAGTGAACTACTAAAAAACACAATTAAGGTAAAATGGTTTAATAAATGTTTAAAACTTATACTTTTTTTAAAGTCTTCTGAAGCAGAGACCCAATTTAATTTTATCTGATATTAAATTTTTATAACCAGGTGATATGAAAGCTTTACCAGTTTGAAAGAGAAATCCTGCTTTACATGCAAGCCATGTGGTACCTCTTTAAGTTGCATCTATTAATTACAAACCATCTTAAAACTGCAAAAGGGCAACTGAAACAACACTGGCTTTGAACTATGTCTCAGTCCAAAATAATGGATTCATCTAAATGAATAGGACCAAGAGATCCTCAGGCAGATTCTTGCAAAAGCTTCAGGCAGCGTGTAATCTATTTGGGCCTTTAAAAAAAAGTCGTTACTGTACTTAGCATTAATTAAAAAAAAAAGACACCTGATCTTTACAATTTTATCTTGCTTTAAAATTAAAATGAAGATTACTCAAACTCATAGCTCATAGCATTTGATATACAGCCTGGGCGTACAGATTTTACAAAAATGAAAAAGGGAAAGCAAACAATGAACCAATATATTATTTTGTGCTGTAATGTGCTATTTGACTTGCTTTATTCCCCAGTCTGAATGATACTCCCTTGCTATAGAGAATATACCAAAGGGTAAAGACAACTTTACCGACCTGTGTGCTGCCGCCGATGCTTAGTGAGGGCATGACGCGTCCCGCCGGCAAAGCCACAAAGGTCACACAGGAACGACTTCTCGCCTGTTGCAACAATAAACAGATGAGGGACTGCGGAGGTCACAGATCATTAAAACATATCTATCAAGGCTTTCAGGGTTACTAATTCCTCCAATCAAATGTTTCCATGTAAATATGTCAAATGGGAATGAAATTACCACTGCGGTTTATTGACTGTGATAAAATCTGAAAAGCACCACTGAACATAATTACATACTTGTCAGACCCATAAAAATTAGCTTTATTATCAATGGAATGGTTTTGTACAACTTCATTTCTGTTAGATGTCTTCCAGATGGGGCTGCTTTATGCACTTGAACAGTTTTTATGCATATCCTGATTTTTTACAATTCCCATACATCTGGCCTTTCGGTGCTGAGTAAAGATTGCCTGGAAAAGTTAATATACAGTATATATGATTCTGCTTAAATAAAATATATTGAATTTACTAATAAATTAAGGATAGTGAGAAATTTTAACTGACTTGATCATGGTCTTCTTTAGTAACCTTATGTTTAATAAAATGAATTAAATTATTTTCTTGAATATATTGAAGAGCCCAGGCAACAATAAAAGCCATATTATTCAGTACCAGTGGCAATTCAGTACTGTTTATGTTTCTAAAACTTTCATGACATAAAGAAAACAAGTCTGGGGATTACTACAGAAATTGCAGTAGAACTCATATTGTTCATCTTTAATGATATTTCTTCATTCCAAACCTCCGGAACAATTAGAGAGAGATTTGGCAGGCTCACTACTTGTAAAAAGTGTGTAAATGCTCATTTTCTAGTATTTTTATTCCAGCTAAAATTTTACCCCATTGTCTATAAAAATAATCTATCATTTCACAGTAGCATTTTTACACAGTAAGTACTAGCATAGTAGGCAGTTTCATCCCATCAGACCCATTGAGAAGGGCATGATGGAATAATAACGTTAACCTTGGACAGATCCTGTGCAATTATAAAATAGCTTTAAAAACAAATTAGTCACTTTACTAATTTGGAACCAAACTGTACCCACCCACAGAAATAACAAGGAGAAGGCTTTAGAAGAGTCAGGACACTGCATTTGGGAAATCTAACAGAGTTTCCTTCAAACTCTCCCAACGGGAAGAGGATTTAGGATCCTCAAAGGATGAGAGGAGGTGCTGTCTCCCAACTCCACTGAGACCCACAGTATTCAGAGAAGTCTAGCCTAGTCCTGAGGGGACAGACCCTCCAGGCTGCTTTTCTGGCTCCTTTTACCCCCTGGTAGCTATCTACATTAGTACCTGTGCAAAACATTCCACTCAGGAGAGGTACAGAGCCTGAATTAAAGTTGCGTTGATAGCATTAATATAAGTGAGATACTTTCTGGGATATCCACTGTCTATGGAGAGAAGAATGCCACAAACAAGAGCTCCTATCCCTCCCCTTCCAGCATGGAAAAACTCCTATAGGAATTCCATGTCCATGGAGCATCCAGACAGGGGATTCCACATAGTAGCAGCGAGCTCACCCCTTGACAGAAATTTGGGGCCCCAGTATATCGTTTTCGCTAGGGTCCCGCCCCTCTCCAATTTCACTTTATTTACACAGATGTTACAGAGACTTTGGGGGCTCCCCTGAGCTCAGGGCCCAGTACAATTGTTCCCTCTGTCCCCTACTCTCATCAGCTCTGTAGATAATTCTATGGTGGCAGCACTCTCCTTTTCCATATCCCCTAACCAAATATACCTGATGTGAGATACCTGTGCTCTTGATCTGCAGAAAATTATCAAGCTCTTGGAATGATTCAGGCTAAATTTCCAAAGTGGCCTCAAACTTATCACTACAGTGTGTGCACAAAAACACTGATTGACCTGTACAAGGTACTTCAGTATGTAAAATGGAGCTTGGACAGGCAAATCCATATATTATGGCACACAAAAACATAAGCAGCAACATTTTACACACAAATTTAGACTTACAACTATAGGGTCCACTTTTGAAAATGTGGTTCCTGATGCAATAGGTATTCCAAATGGTATCCTACATGCAGAATACCTTTCGGTAACTGAATGTAAGAATTAGCTCTAGCCATTTTGTAATTGCAACTGAATTAAAAACCAGCCAACCAACAAAACCCACTAAACCGACAGAAAAACAGTAGTAATTAAAAACATCCCCTCATTTCCTCTTGATGTGAATATATTCCCTTTAAGAAGCAAATTAATACCATCAAAACTTTAAAATTATATAACCAAAATCTGAATTCTAGTTCACAATGTTACTCATTAATATTAATTACTGAAGTAATATATTGGTTTTTTACAAAGAAATTTCCCTCTATAATCTCTCTGCTCTTCTTGCTTGGATTTTTGCGTCAAGATCTTTTCTCTAGCACTTGAGTTCGTCAAAGTATTAAAGGAAGGGAGTAGAAGGGCTATAAAGAAGAAAGCTTAATTATAATTAATTAAATATTAATCTAATTAATTAATTAATCAATTTTAAATATAAATCTTTCTAACTAGCCGCAATACCCACCACTCCAGAATAAAATTCACACTTTAAAGTTAAATGCTGTTCCATGCCTACTAGGAAATAGTTCATCATCTATATATTGTCATAAATTAGCTCAAGTTGTGTTTAACATCTCTGAGCAGACTTGAGAGTGACCAGCAGCTTTGTATGTTAATGAGGACTCAGAGCATCCATAGTACCTCTGTAGGCTTGAAAATTTGTGTGTTTTATTTTTGGCTGGTTTTTTTAATGTCTTTTTGAAACACTGATACAAAATATTAAAAACATAGGAATTATTTTTAAAATAGACAGATTAATACATTTTATATAATGTTTTACCATCTAGATTCTTCATATTCATTTGGAGTTAAATCCCGTGCTTCTAGTTCAGACTAAACTCCTACTGAAGTCAATGGGAGTTTATACCTGAAAATACTAGGTAAAGCCAGCAGGATTTGGCCCCTGCTTTTTAAACTACAGAAAGGAGGTGAAGAGCTATGATTTGCTTCCAGACACATTAGTGAATTAG